>NW_017674336.1:99395-100607 GCF_001879085.1 Nicotiana attenuata | reverse complement strand
AGCTCCTCAATTTTCTTGGCTTGCACCAAGGTTTTCTCTTTCATGCTTTAGAGTTGGATTTCAGCCGAGGCCAGTTGGGCCCGGGCGGTCTCCTTTTCTGAGGCAAGGAGATCTATATCCTTCTTCCATTCTTCGGCCTCAGTTTTCACTGCGTCTACTTCCTCACGAAGTTGCCGATCACGTCGAGCTTTTGTTGGACCTGCGGGTTTGAACCATTAGCCATCATGCCCGAGTCACCATCACTAACTTCAAAGATTCTTCTTACCTGCTCGGCCAATTTGGCGCGTTCTTTCTGAGCCATTTCTAGCTTAGCACGGGACTTTTAGCTTCCTCTTCTCTTTGCTCACTGAGAAGCTTGAAGGCATCCTTTTCCTCAGTAAACGCTCGCATCTCGGCCTCATACCGGCTCGTTCCCCTCGGGATCACATGAAAGCCTCATGATGAAGCACTGAAGCCTACAAACGTAGATAAAGGAGTTATATAAAGAGAGAAAGGTCAAGTACAAAAAAATTGACATCAACAAGGGAATATGAGTTACCCGGTTTAGAGCCTGTTGGGCCTAACCGCTAACAAAGTTGTTGTTGATGAGTCCAGGAAAGTGGTTAAATTGACTGGCATTCTGGCAACCCATCCCTACAACACCCGCTCTAAGGATAAGTCAAACATGGTCAACCAGGAATTGGAAGCAAGCATTGTCAACCCGTCTAGGGAGGAGGAAGTAGTGGACGTTAATGCAATGAAAGAGGAGATGTATAAACTGAAGCAACAAATGGCCGAGATGTACCAGGCCTGGTCGAAGGGACATCCACCACCAACTTATCATGCTAACCCCACCTACCTCCCACCACTAGCTCAGCCTCAAGATCCTCCCACATTGAACTCATCTCCGGCTTTCCCTACTTACCAGCAGTACTACGGAACCACCTCCCAAACACCACCACCCAAACAAATTCCATGCCCTCCACCACCAACTACTCCTGTGTTTGTGGCTCCCCCACCTGTCGCATTACACAGGTCTTCTAGCGAACCTTTGTTCCAAACCCATGATAACCAGTATTACCCACCCGAAGCCACTTTCAAACCACCAGAGCCATGTCCTTACACTCCCCGCCTTGACCTCTCAGCAGAAGAAGAAAAGCCTCCCAAAAACCCTGAGCAAGAGGAAATAATACGGAAGGTTAAGAGCTTAGAACAGTCATTCCGAAATATGCA
>NW_017674336.1:28259-91172 GCF_001879085.1 Nicotiana attenuata | reverse complement strand
CAAAGGGGCCATAAACCTTGGGCTTAGCTTTCCCTTCTTCCCAAACCTCATAATGCCCTTCATTGGTGAGACTTTCAAGAGAACCTTCTCGCCAATCGTGAATGATACATCACGTGCCTTCTGATCTCGCCAACCTTGAGCTTTTTCGCATCTTCGATCTCGGCTGACACGTCGAAACCCCGGGCATGGATCTCCTCGAGAGTCTCCCTTCGGGACAGGCACTTCACGTACTCAACAATAACTTTCAGGCGGTCCTGGGCTGCCTCAGCATCGGCCCTAGTACTGGGCCACCATCTCTTCGGCATCTGCCCTGGTTATTTTCGGCACAGACTTGCAAGGTTTGATCGTTAGTCTCCAAGGCTAACTCGTCATCGCTAACTTCAAAGACCTTTACCTATTCCGCCAAGTTGACATGCTCCTTCTGAGCCGCATTCAACTTGGCCCAAAGATTCTTGACAGCCACTTCGTGTTGCTCGCTGAGAAGCTTGTACATATCTCTTTTCTCACCAAGCTCCTGTTATACCCCTTTTTAACATGGGTCAAATTATAGTATAACATATTGGTAAATCTGAAGGTTTAATTAAGTAAAGAGAGTCGCCACCTAATTATTTTAACGGTGAATTAGGACACCAATTTTAACTACGTAATGCTTAAAGTTAACTCTATTTTTTACGGTCTGCTTAACCTTAAGGGTTCTAATTAATCCTATAGGGAAGGTTATGAAGGCACCCTATATGGTCCGTTAATTACGGTTAACCGGTCAAACTTAGGTTAATAGACTAAGTCTAAATAAATGTTGTGTTTAAAGTATTCTATAAGTCTAAGTACATGACAAAAAAATGCATCAACTTAACGTAAAAGATTTAATAACGTTGGTGTCCATTTCAAAGTTTAAAACTAATTCCTATGTTCAAAAGCATGGCCAAATTCAAAACTAACGATACTGCCAAAGAAAAAGTTAGTAATCTAACCATATTTAGTCATAAAATAGTGATATCTAGATGGCGTCTTATATGTAATAAAGATGTACTATTTTTTAATTAGAGGTGATGGTCCTAATTGATCAAATAAAGCTTAGTTATAGCAATTTCAAATTCTAAACAGTTGGTACAATACCAACTAAAAATGAAAACTTTAACACATTAAACTGTAAGCACAATAAAAGTGAGATAAACAAGTCCAATTGTCTTCTGCTATCTTCCACGAAAGGAAGAAATCTTTCAAGGTTCCGTGTTTAAAGATAAGAGCGAGAATGATGTATGGACTTTGTGTGACAGCGTCATTGTGTCTAGCTTTGAGACTCTTTGGCTCCATTGTACATGTTAATTAAGAAAAAACAAATGAATTAGAAAAGGAAAATATGACCCTTCACAGTACAAGAATGAAGTAGAAAAGCACAAGCATTTAATTCAACCATAAACTCAAGCATTTCAGACAAAACAAAGTAATAAACTCAAAGTATGAAACCCCCTTTTTAATAAGATCCTAGAGACATGTCTTTCAAATGATAGCAAAAATAATAGACATAGAGATTAGTAGCATATTTCGAACTCAGGCACATATTGTCGAAAGCACTATCTTTAGAATAATATGCACATATATGTATATATGAAAAAATAGAAAACCTACACTCATAACATCTAATATGGCATTATAAGAAATCGCACACAAATTTCTCTATATTATATCTAAACAAACAGAGAGATCATGGCTTAAGGTTTATAGGTCTTATCCACTATAACAATGCTTAGGATTAAGGACTCAAGCTATGGTCTCAATACATATCCAGTACATTGTCTTATCTTATATCACTTAAATGGGTTGGATTGTAACATGCTAAAGGTCAAATGCTCTTAAAATTCAACAGAACACTACATAGTCTAAAAGAGTATGTCTAACAAGTATATATATATTCCTCTATTTATAATTAATAATTACAAATTGATTCCATATTGTTGATGCGAAAAAGCTTCTAAAATATTCAAACATGGATTGTCCTATCTTTCAAACAAGCAGACAAGTACTTTTTCTACAGTCATGCTCTCTACTTATATAAACCTAAGTCATCTTTTATCACCCAATAAGAATAATAGGAACAAAGACAATAGCATTATAGACAAAAGATTTTCCTTTTAAGTCGGCACTCATACAAATAAGAGAACAAATCAAATTACATATAAACATAGTGTCTAAAACACAAAAAATAAATCGGTACTAATAGCACTCAATAACAATAGACACCAAGTCATGAACATGTTTTAAAGAATCGATATAATCGAAAGGAGGAAAACAAATACTGACCTTGTTGAGTGCAGCGAACTAGGGTGTGAGCCTTGGATCTACCCCCTCTCTGTCGGCAGAAACGAAAATAGAAAGACAAAGAAAGTTGGATTCTTGAGAGTTATAATAATTGATAGTTAAAGACTATTGTTTGTGGGTTTTCTTGTGCTCTAGAACCCCTTCTCTTTGGCAGAGGATAAGAGAGAGTATTTTATATAAGAAAATTAGGGTTCTTAGGGTAGAGTGGGATTTTGAAATTGAGATTTGAATTTTGGTCAACATACCCGTTTGAATTTGAAACGTTGGGGATTTTGCATATAATTTACAGACTTCACGTGATCCTTTCATAACCTGAAATGGTAGGATATGCTCTGGTAGGTAGGTGTTTGAAAGTTATGAATTGGCTAAAAAATGGAGGAAAAGTCAAGATGAAAGAAAAAGGAGGTAAGGATTGAAAAGGATAAAAAGGGAAGGGGGACGTTTATTTTCTTGGTGAAAGAAAACATCTTTTGACTTTTTTTTTTTTGAAAAAGTGGAGAAGAGGACAAAGGTGTAGGTATGATATTAAATAGATGTTGATAAAAAAGCAAAGTAATAACAATATTAGTTACGGTACTACTATTTAATAGAAGTAAACGTAGTAATAATAACAACAACAACAAAAACAACAATAATAATAATAATAATAATAATAATAATAATAATAATAATTAGCAGCAGTAGTAGTAGCAACAATAGTATTAGTATAATGAGATTGTAACACTAATAGCAATAACGACAAAAATAGTAATAATTTCATGATAAAAATAATAATACTACTAATAAAATACTGGTCGTAGTCGTAGTAATAATAGTAACACTAATACTAATTAATATCGAATTAATATTAATTCTAATAATAATAGTACTTAACAATAGTCATTATGTATTAATACTAGTACTAATTCCAATGATAGTAGTGGTGGTGGTAGTAGTAGTAATATTAATAATACTAGTAATAGTGACATTAGGTCTAGTTTGTGCTAAAAATGGTAAAATAACTATTCTTACATTATTAGTAATATTAGAAACTTAAAGAAATAATTTGGAAGAAAGGAGGGTCAAAATTGGATGTCAACGGCTCCCCGGCCTCCTCAGCCCGGTATCGAAGAAAGCTCTCATGGTGAGGTACCGAGGCCTGCAAAAAAGATGAATACGTGAGGATTATCAAGAAACTAAGTCAAAGGGTGAAAGAGCGTAATGACGCCTTACCCGATTCAACGCATGTTGTGCTTCATTGAACAAGCACGACATGTCTACCTTGTTCATTTTTGCCTGGTCTTCTTCGGTTACCAGGCACCGGAGGTAGCTAGCTACTCCAACGGGGGCGAAAAGAACCTGGGCATCTTCCAGGACGGTGATGATTATTGACCGCTTTCGGGCGGGATCCATGCTCGGGGCGTGGAACCGGTTGATTAATTTTGGGCTCGAGTTCAGCCCACCAACCTCAGAAGATGCGTCTTTCCTTGGCACCTCCAAATCACCCAATTCAGAGAAGTCTTCCAGGGCGGATGAGTCCACACTTTCAAAAAAGTAACGGAGGGGGTCGTCACACCATGGATCCTTTGTTAGATCTCTCCTTCACCGCTCGGGCTTCATCGAACATAGATTTAGTGAACGAAGGTGACCCTAGAATTTTTATGACGCCAGGCAGAGCGGAGCCGGCGTCTAGAGAATCCCAGCCCTCGTTTCTGCATTGGCCTTACGAACCTGAGGAAGACCAGCCTCTGTTGTCTCCTCCTCAGCTGTCACCTGCTCTTCGGTGGAGGTCGGTTCGCAGGCCGCAAAAATATCATCCTCCTCGGGCTCATCCCTGAGCTAGTAGAGCGAGTCCGAGTCAGGTGCTCGAGAGCTGGAGCCCTCCTTTGGCTTACGAGCCAATCTTCTCTTTATTTTTTTATTCTCTGAGCTTGGGGAACCCAGAGCCTTTTTATTATTCTTCTTCTTCTCTCCTGCTGTAGCCCCGAGCAGCTCCGAAACAGAGGAGTCAATAGGCAAGTTCTCGTCCCTGATCGGAGGCCTAAGCTCGACGGTCTTAGTCAAACCTACGAAAAGAAAATAAAGGAAATAAGAACGTAATGCTAGAAGGAGAAGCCTAATATAACTTATTCGTGAAAGAAATCTTACCATGGGAACGAGCCTTCCAGTGGCCCTTAGAGAGTTTGCGCCACGAGCGCTCGGAGTAAGGCATCTATGAGACAATACCCTCAATCCACTTATTAAGCCGAGGTACATCGTTTGGGACTCGAGCAATAGCTGCACCACCACAAACACCAATGAGGAATGTCACACCTCCTTTTTTAATACACCCCCGGAAGAGGGTATAATAAGGGAGTTATTTCCGACTTGAAGTGACAATCAAAACGGGATTATTTATTTAAAGAATTAAGAGTCGCCACTTGGGATAATTTATGGTGTCCCAAGTCACCGGTTCAAATCCCGAATCGAGGAAAGATTGACTCTGTATTACAGTTCGCGAATACAGAAATCCGGGTAAGAAATTCTGTTAACCCGGGAGAAGGTGTTAGGCATTCCTGAGTTCCGTAGTTCTAGCACGGTCGCTTTGATCATACTTGGCTTATTAAATTGTCTAATTCCTGATTTTAGAACCTATGTGTTTTTACCTCTTATCGCTTTTAAATTAAAACGGGTTACGCGTATGTATACCCATTTGTTTGGCGCGTCAAAATCATGTCACGCGAACGTGTCCACAATTAATAACGTTATATTATTATTATTAAGAAAGTTTGGCCAAAGTTGCGCGAACGCGTACTCTGGTTTTGTTTTTTTAAAATCGTAATTATGTTACGCGGATGTATACACAATCATAAATGTGTTTTAAACGGCCCTAAAGGCTTTTCTACGAACATTAATCATTTTTATATCTAAGTTATGAAATTAATACGAGGGCCACGTATAATTAAATTGTGGGTGGCACGCCTCGGACTATATGAACTAAATTAAATTACTAGCATATGAAAACTCATTCTATTGATGTATTATAATTAGAACAGTAGATCGAGATACATCAGGAGCCAAACGAAATTGACAAAGCGAAATGTACTAGCTACTGGGAATACGAGCATGTAGTGCTGAACAAATCCAATCGCATGAAGGGTTAGGAACATATTATCAAAATAATCTTAAACAAACTTTTGCTAACTGCAAGGACAAAAGGAAAATAATTGTAATTACTTAGCAAATTGTTGATCCAAAATGAAATTGCAAACAAACAAAAACCTCGCTTAATCTGTATGAACAGTAAATGAAATTATATAAAGTGCCATGGTGATCAAACATGTAAAGCATACTTAGTTCGATTTTAGCCTCACACCACAGGGACCCCTACCTTTCTGATTCTAGCTTATAACACAACCTTTGCATATCTAACCAAGTCAAACCTCATTCATATATTCCATTACTTCTTTCATTTTTACCACTCTCAAATAAGATTAAACCAACAGGGGAAACAAAATTCAATGGCTTCAGCTTTCAAACACATGCTCAATCTTAACTCTAGAAACTTTTGACTAACAAAACATTCAAGTAATATGAACCTAAGGACATATTCATGGGTCTTAAATTTAACGGACACTTTTAACGACAACAGAGCCTAAGAATTAAATAGGTGAAAATCAGTAAATGCTACATGATATCCCATTACAGTTTCAATGTAAAACTCATGATTCAAAGCACAATCTCACTCTAAACATGCTGAGATAAAATCGACAAGACAAACTGGGAGAGAAACTAAAAATGAGAACATCTAATAACAGAGAACATAATCTTCATTTTTCCTCAACAAAGAAACACTTCATGAATCAATCCTTACATGCTTAAGGTCAGGGATATGTACCTGGAAGTAAATAAAGAAACAGAGAAGTGAGGTATCAGCAGGAACCACATCAGAGCAACACCAGTTTCAGTAAACAGCTAAGTGGCACCGGCATTTTCTAATCCGAATCGCATTACGTTGTAATAGTATGTACCATACGTAGTGATGAAAGATGTTTTTTTTTGTCACACGGGTTCATACGTATTTGGTTGTACTCGGAATAGGCATCGAGAAAACTGAGAATCTCGTGGCCGACCGTGGCATCGATCATGCGATTGATGTCAGGCAAAGGGAAAGAATCTTTGGGGCATGCCTTATTTAAATCTTTATAATCTATACACATTCTTAGTTTGTTCCCTTTCTTAGGAACTACTACTACGTTTGCTAACCATTCTGGTATTTGACCTCCCGGATGGACCCTATTTTAAGGAGTTTAGTTAAAGAAAATTGGTATGAAGCAGTAGAAGAAGCAGTCCCAATCAAGTTGAGAATATGATAACTTCAAACCAAACTTTGAAAACCAGATATAATCCATTTCAGCTACTAGAATCAGAAATCACTCTAGAAATCAAAAACTTCACGAATTCTCAGAAAATAAAATAGTGATTCTTTCAACCAGTCAGCTGTCTCTATTGTTTTTGTATTTTTTAAGCTCTTCCATTCTCTTCCAAGTCTCTTAGGTCTGTTCAGTCTGCCTTGCAAAGCAAGTTTGGGGTGCCTTTATAGGCAAGGGACTAGGGCAACTATCAGATTTTTTATTTTAATTCTAGTCCTTTTCTAATTTTTCTTTTTGCTACTTGATCCCTCATTTACCGACTTGTTAACCAAGCTAACCTACTACAAGTCTGAAATTCAATTTAAACCCCCACCTAAGCTTCCTAGAAGCTTCCAAATCTGTTATCAAAAGATTCCCTTGCTAACACTACCCAAACTACCCTTTGAAACTCTATTTTTTTACTTTATCCTGCCAACTAACCTGGGTCAACCGACCAAGCTAATGGGTCTACAGACCCAAGTTTAATCCTCACCCATACCCCTTTGGGGCTTTTGAATTTCAGAAGCCCAAATAGGAACAAACAAAGAAGTGTCATTGTTTATACATTATCATGTGATGGAGAGTGTAAAGCACGAAGGGTGATGTCGTGCCATTGTTTATACATTATCATGTGAGGGAGAGTGTAAAGCACGAAGGGTGATGCCGTGCCATATTATTGAGAGTAAAAGCACGAAGGGCGATGCCGTGCCATATTATTGAGAGTAAAAGCACGAAGGGTGATGCCGTGCCATGTTATGAAAGTGTAAAGCACGAAGGGTGATGCCGTGCCATTTTATTTATACTGTTATGCTTTTATATCATCATGAGGTCATAGCACGATGGGTGTTTCCGTGCAGGCGAGGAGGAGGGACATGCATTATGTTTGATATCAGTCTTCCGTGTATACGTTCATGTCTTTACCTTGAGCTGTTATGTTCATAATTATAGATCTGATGTGATTTGTTGCTATTGTTATGTTATGATCTCTATCTCAATTGTTGTTATGTTGCTCACACCTTCTACTTGTTGAACTTGCAAATACCATGCCTATTTTCTGTCTTTATAATTATACTCATGTCGTATTTATTTTGTTGCACTTTAGTATAATCCTTCCACCTTGCTATTCATTCATGCCCTTACTCGTTAACTTGTAAAGATCATGTGTTTCCTTCTTATTTGCTATATTTGTACTTAAGCCTCCATTATGCTAGTTAACTGAAGTTGATATTCCTTGTTTTCCAATTGTTGTTATTACTCACGTGCTTTCCGCCTAGTCTTTTACTGTTGCCCACATGTATATCCTCATCCATTGTTGCTATTTACGAATTTCCTACTTTGTAATTCCTGTTATCGATATTTCTGTCATCTGTTTGGTTCTGTTATACGTACATTTGGAAGGATGAGTTGAACGCACGTGTCACGACTCATTTTCCATAATAGGTCATGATGGCGCCTAACACCATTGTCAGGCCAGCCAATGCGGAATGTGATTAAGTTCTCATTTTACTTTAGCCAAAGACAGTTATACTAGATTTTTGAATTTAGAGATAAGACCAGTAAAGATCATAAAGTGCTAAAATAGCGATACAACCCCAAAATAAATGTCTACTACTGTGTGTGCCAGAACCTGGTGTCACAAGCTACGGGCGACTAGTAGAATATACACAAAAGAATAATACACTATCATACTGTCTGAATCAGGATAGACAGAAACAAAAAAAAGTACAAGAAAGGACTTATTCGGCTGCGGATCGGCATGAAAGAGAAGCAGCTCACCGTAGAAGTCCACAAGCGTGCTCACTGATGCGCACCAGGATGATGTCCAGATCCACCTGCCTCAAATCCTGTACATTTAAGTACAGAAGCGTAGTATGAGTACATAAACCATATGTACTTAGTAAGTATCCCGTCTAATCTCGAAGAAGTAGAGACGAGAGGCCGACTTGATACTTACTAAGGTCAAGATAATATAATAATTAGGTGAGATATATAGCATGAAGAATTTCCAATAACTCAGGTTTAAGAGAAGATTCATATTCATGTTCTTGACATAATTAAACTACCAGTTTTCCTTTTTTCATATTAAATAAGTGATCATGTCATATCTAAATGTAAGCATATAAATCATGCACAATCATGCCGAGGTCGACGGCCCGCTCCAACAGAAAATAAATTGTGCACTGCCGAGGGTCGAGCGGCACGAACCATAGATGCATCTATTCTCACCGAGGCGATCGGCCCGGTCCATAATCATCAAGAAAATATCAGGAAAGCACATAAGGCTCAATTACATACAAGGGAATTCCTACCAAGACTCAACAAACTCATAAGTTCACTTTTCATTTCCTCAAGTCTCTAGCAAATCATAAATGATCATATTGGCAATTTAAAACAAGAATTATTCCCCAATTAGACATGACGTGGGTCCTAAACTACCCGAACAATTATCATTATAGTAGCTACGCACGGACTCTCGTCACCTAGTACGTACGTAGCCCCCGCATTTAACAACAACTACTCATTTAAAATCCTATGTAGACAATTCTCTCTTACAAGGTTAGAATGGAGACTCACCTCGCTCCAAAGTGCATTTCCAATGTCCAAGAATGAGCCCAAGTCCTTTATTCGAAGCCGAACAATCCTAAACTAATCAAACGAAGTAAGAACTAGTAAATAAAGGCGTACAAGGTCGAACTCTAACTATTTAGGCAAATTTTCTAACCATTAACACAAGTTTCCTAAATTCTGACACCGGGCCCACGTGCCCGGATTTCGAGATTTTTCGAAGGAAGTTGTTCTCTATCACCTAAGGATCACGAATATATGATTTCTAGTTCATTACATGGCAAATTTTATGATAAATTCTTAGTTTTATTAAAACCCTAGGTCTAGCTCAAATCCTTGATTTTTACTAAATTTTTGGTGTTTAATTTGCCTAATATATATGCATTTAAGCTAAGGATGAAGGGAAATTACTTACCTTACCAAGTCATGTGGAAACCCTCTCTTGGAAGAACCCAAATCGCCTAAGTGTAGAGTGAAAAAATGAGAGAAATGAGTTTGAGTTCGTATTAAATGAACCCTTCTGCCCCCAGTTATTTTCGCATCTGCGGAAGTATTTCCACTTCTGCGGCTTTTGGGATTTGGGGCTCGACTGCTTCTACGGTCTGGGGCCCGCATAGGCGGAACCGCTTCTGCGGTCCATAGGCCGCTTTTGCGGTTTCCCCTGGCCTGCCCCTTCTCCGCTTCTGCGATCTAATGACCGCATCTGCGGTCCCGCTTCTGCGGTCCAAGAACCGCAGATGCGGTTACGACAAAAGCAGCAAGCTTCAGTCATTTTCAAAATTCTAACTCCACTCGAGCCTCGCTCGTTTGACGCTTGGGGCTCCCGTGCCCCGCCCGAACATACCGACTAGTCTAAAATCACGAGGCGGACCTACTCGAACCCTCGAAACACTCAAAACAACGCTAAATCGAGGAATCAACCCCAAAACCAAATGAATCAAATCATTGAACTTCACGTTCTTAATTCTCCTCTAACGGGTCAAAACGCCCTTAAACTACTCGGATTGACACCAAATTTTACGGGTAGTCTTAACTAATATTCCGGACTTGTACCAAGTTTCGGAATTGAAATCCGAACCCGATACCTAGGAAAACAATGATTTCTTAGTTTATTTAAACCTTTGAAACTTTAACTTAACAATTTCACATAAAAATTCATTACTCGGGCTAGGGACCTCGGAATTCAATTCCGGGCGTACGCCCAGGTCCCATTTTTTCCCACGGACCCTCAGAAATTGTCAAATCACGATTCCGGGTCCGTTTTCCCAAAATGTTGACCGAAGTCAAACTTGACCTTTTTAAAGAAACTTAAAAAAGCAACTAGACTTATTCTTGCTCAAACTCTTCTAACTTTCGAACCACCCGTCCCCGCAAGTCATAAATTAGCTAAAGCAAGTGCAGGAAGTCTTATTTAAGGGAACGGGGTTCAAAAATGCAAAACGACCGGTCGGGACTGCTGAATAAGTGGGGATATCTGGATGGACATAGAAAAGTACCTGGACTGCTGAATAAGTGGGGATATCTGCTTCGCATGTCCTCCTCGGACTCCCAGGTCGCCTCCTCGACCGGTTGGCCCCTCCACTGGACTCTTACTGCAGAAATCCTCTTGGACCTCAACTGGCGATCCTGTCTATCAACAATGGCAACTGGCTCCTCCTCGTAGCCCAAGCTCTCATCTAACTTAATGGTACTGAAATCCAACACATGTGAATAGTCGGCATGATACTTTCGAAGCATCGATACATGGAAGACTAGATGAACTCCTGATAAACTGGGAGGTAAAGCAAGCTCATAGGCAACCTCTCCAACTCGCCTCAACACCTCAAACGGGCCAATAAACCTTGGGCTTAGCTTGCCCTTCTTCCCAAACCTCATAATGCCCTTCATTGGCGAGACTTTCAAGAGAACCTTCTCGCCAATCGTGAATGATACATCACGTGCCTTCTGATCCACGTAACTCTTCTGCCTGGACTGAGCTGTGCGGAGCCTCTCGTGAATCAACTTTACCTTATCCAAGGCATCCTGTACCAAATCTGTGCCAAGTAACTTAGCCTTAGGAGAACGACAACGCTGACCATACAATGCCTCATACGGGGCCATCTCTATGCTGGACTGATAGCTATTATTGTATGCAAACTCCACCAAGGGCAAGAACTGATCCCACTGCCCTCCAAAGTCGATCACACATGCTCTAAGCATATCCTCTAAAATATGAACAGTTAGCTCCGACTGCCCGTCGGTCTGAGGATGGAATGCCGCGATGATCTCTACGCGGGTCCCCAACTCACTCTGAACAGCTCTCCAGAAATGGGAAGTGAACTGAGGGCCTCTGTCGGATATGATGGAAACCGGCATATCATGCAACCTGACTATCTCCCGAATGTAAATCTGAGCATATCTCTCCGCCGTATAAGTAGTCGCCACCGAAATTAAGTGGGCCGACTTTGTCAACCTATCCACAATAACCCACACTGAATCAACCTTCCGTTGAGTCCGCGGCAATCCAACCACGAAATCCATGGTAATGCGCTCCCACTTCCATTCCGGAATGGGCATCTGCTGAAGTAGGCCACCTGGCCTCTGGTGCTCATATTTGACCTGATGGCAATTCAAACATCTAGCAACATACTCCACTATGTCCTTCTTCATCCTCCGCCACCAGTAGTGCTGTCTCAAGTCACGATACATCTTCGTGGCACCCGGATGAATGGAATACCTCGAACTGTGGGCCTCCTCTAGAATCCTCTCTCTCAAGCCATCAACATTAGGAACACATACACGGCCCTGTAACCGTAACACACCATCCTCGCCAATAGAAATCTCCTTGGCACCTCCCTGAAGTACCGTCTCTCCGAGGACCGCCAAATGTGGATCATCGAACTGTCGGGCCTTAATCTGCCCCAGTAACGAAGACTGAGCAACCACACATGCTAGAACTCGGCTGGGCTCCGAAATGTCCAACCTCACAAGTCTGTTAGCTAAAGATCGGATGTCCAAAGCTAATGGTCTCATCTCGGTAGGGATGAACGCCAAGCTACCCATACTCTCCGCCTTTCTGCTCAAGGCATCCGTGACCACATTCGCCTTACCTGGATGATAAAGAATGGTAATGTCATAGTCCTTTAGCCTCAAATTAAGATCTCTCTGCTTGAACAAATGCTGCAAGCTGCGGGTCGGTGTAAACCTCATATGACACCCCATACAAATAATGCCTCCATATCTTGAGAGCATGGACAATCTCCGCCAACTCTAGATCGTGCACAGGCTAATTCTTCTCATGAACCTTCAGCTAACGTGAAGCATATGCAATAACTCGCCCCTCCTGCATAAATACACATCCCAAGCCAACGCGAGAAGCATCGCAATACACTGTATACATCCCTGAACCGGAAGGCAATACAAGAACTGGTGTCGTAGTCAAAGGCGTCTTGAGCTTCTGGAAGCTCTCCTCACAATCATCGGACCAACAGAACGGGGCACCCTTTAGGGTCAATCTGGTCAGAGGTGATGCAATAGATGAAAAGCCTTGCACAAATCGCCGGTAATAACCTGCTAACCCCAAGAAACTCCTGATCTCGGTCACTGAAGTAGGACGTGGCCAACTCTGAACTGCCTCAATCTTCTTAGGATCCACCTTAATACCCTCCCCTGACACTACATTCCCCATGAATGCTACTGAATCCAGCCAAAACTCACACTTGGAGAACTTAGCATAAAGTTGCTGCTCTCACAAGGTCTGAAGCACTACTCTCAAATGCTGCCCATGCTCCCCCAGACTACGTGAGTATATCAGGATGTCGTCAATGAAGACGATGACAAAAGAATCAATATAAGGCCTGAACACCCTGTTCATCAGATCCATAAATGCCGCTGGAGCATTAGTCAAGCCAAAGGACATCACCAGAAACTCATAGTGGCCATATCTAGTCCTGAATGCGGTCTTCGGAACATCTGAATCCCGAATCTTCAGCTGATGATACCCTGACCTCAGGTCGATCTTATAGAACACCCTAGCACCCTGCAGCTGGTCAAACTGATGTTCTAAACGTCAATACCACACAAGAGGGGGGGTGATTTGTGTGGTACTCAATTTTTCGCTTAAACTGCTTCTGGAAGGACCTGGTTCTTCTAGGTGTACTTATTACTATTGTTTGCGGAATTAAAAGTACATAAAATAAAGAACACAGATATTTTTACGTGGAAAACACCTAGCTCAAAAGGTGAAAAAACTACGACCTACTACTCAGTAGGATTTTCCCAAACTTCCACTAAAATCACTGAGCCAAAACTGCATTTACAAAACTCTTTGTAAACCTAAGGATTAACTCTAATCCCTTTGTAGCAACCAGCCTCTAACTGCTGCGACAACTTCAAGTTAACTCTAACTTGAATACTCAAAATACCTATTACAATTTGCTTCTAGATAAAGCTGAAAGGTACAATATGAAACCTACTACAATTGAACTAGAAATAAAGAAAGACATATAAAACTCTTTATGGAGCTGGTTCTTCAATCTGGTTCTTGTAGCTTCAGGTTTGCACACTTGAATCACACACGAACTGCTTTCAAAAAGCCTTGCTATTTTGCTCCCAATTCACGTTTAACTTATGCGTTTTTGTGCAACACTTTAATGTGAGAACATCCTGCAACTTATAGAGTTAGTAGATGAAGAAATAACTAGAGTTCTGATGCAACTCTTCCTTGGTGGAAGAGTTCTAGTTGATTTCAACTTCTAACTCCTTCCCTATCTTGAATTGTGTTCTCTTTGACTAAGGAGTCCTTCTCCTTATCAATTATGCAACCTTTTCGATCAGGAGATATTAAATACACCAATTTAAGCTTATCTCCTTCACGTGCATCCCACATGCTTGAATCTGCCCGTTTTTGTGAACCTGAGGGATGGACCACTGGATGGACCTGGTTCATGTCTGAGTTCCTTTGTCAGTCTTCAAAACTAACCTTTACTTGGGCCAACAAATTCCCCCTTTTTGATGATGACAAACACTATGCTTTTCATACACTTAGGCCCTGCCAGAACTCAGCTCAAACGTCAACATAATGTTAGAAACATTTTTCCTTTATATCACTTATCATCAAGGACCAGGTATATTAGGTTATAAACATCACTGTTCATAGTGTAAACATCACTTGTTTAAAGCACAACCTTTTCCCCCTTTTCGCATCATCGAAAAGTGCATAAAAAATGTGAAATAACCAGATTTTATAACTTACTCATGGCCACTGGGGCTACTTCAAATGCAATCATGGATTAGTCATCATAGATCAAGCTAAGAATTTTAACCATCAAAGAAATATGAACAAACAGTTAGAGCAAAAACAGTGAATTTCATTGATGATTGATAAGATTCTACCACAAAGCATAAGAAGAAATAAAAATACTGAAAACATGAGCAAAAGAAACAAAAAGTCCCGAATTGGGTCACTGGTTGATCTACACTAGCTAAGATTTAAGGCTTGGAAAAGGTAGGGGCTGGGTTATTTGCTTGGAGAAGTTTCAGCATGTCTTGAAGAATTCCATCATTCTTCTCCTTTTCCCTTGCAAGTTCAGTTCTGAGAACATCTCTCTCAGATTCTACCTCAACCAATCGTGTCTTCAGCCTTGCTATCTCAATATCCTTTGCCTCACTCTCCTGTACCAAGTCTCTAACTTTGCTATTGATAGGTGTCTTTTTAGATGAACCAGGTTCATTAAGAATGACATTGACTTCTTAATCGCAAGCAAGCAGAGTATTAACCCCACTTCTTCATAGGTACCTTGAAATGTGCAAGCACAGTTGTGAGAATGAAACCATAGGGAATGGCATGAGTTTTGGTGCCATTGATAACTCTATCAGTAGGTCCGCAAGGGTTTCCTGTTCAGATGGAACAGGTTCATCTATATTTTTCCCAAGTTGAACCAACCCCTCAGCAGCTTTGCCAGACCCACTTCCCCCTGTTTTGCTCACACTCTCTTCTATTTCAGTAAATTCCTCTCCCCAAATAACCATTGCACCAGTTTTTATTATACCAACAGGAGTGGGTGAAGAATCAGCCACTCTTGTCCCCTTTCCCCTCACAGTACTCCTAGCGCCCTTGCTCTTTTTTTTCATTTTTACCACCAACTTCTCCAGATTATGTAGTCTCAACACCTGCTATACATCCTACCAGTACAAATCCATTCTCTAAATTTGCAGCAACTTCAGAAATTGTCTCAGGAGAAACTTTAGAATCAAAAGATACCTGTTCAGTTTTGAAAGACCTACTTTCTTCCCCCTTAGTAGCAGACTTAAATGAATCTTCAGATTTCTAGGATTCTTCTTCCTACCTGCTTTCAATTGCTTGTTTATTTTCTTGATCTGCTCTCCTTCAGCGACAATCTTATGAGCCATCATCTTTACTCTACTTTTCTTCGACATTGGTGTGGGTCAATTATGCAACCTTTTCGATTAGGAGATATTAAATACATCAAGTTAAGCTTATCTCCATCACGTGCAACCCACATGCTCAAATCTGCCCATTTTTGTGCACCTGAGGGATGGACCACTGGATGGACCTGGTTCATCATGAGTTCCTTTGTCAGTCTTCAAAACTAATCTTTACTTGGGCCAACAATTATGCATGTTTAATTCTGCATTTTAGATACCATGTTATTAGGATCTAAATGGTTAAAATCAGATATCATTAAAATCAGTACCCCTTCGTAGAAATCATGCCTATAGGGATTCCCAAACTAAGTAAAAAAAAATCTGGTTCGTTTCTATTCACACTCAATGTTAGATATCATGTCCATAGGGTTTAAAATCAGCAATAGTAGATACCATCGCCTGCAGAATCTGAAACTAGTCTGTTTTAAAATTAGCTTATTCTGATCAGTTTTAAATAATCTAATTTTCTTACTTAACGAGGTCTAGCAAGCATGCCTATAGGGTCTCAAACCATTCGTTTAAAAGTTGATTTACTTTGCCACACTTCTAAATCAGTAAGTAGATACTATGTTCCTAAAAGCTCACCCAAACACTTAGGCAAGCCTTAGGGTAATAACAATGAAATTGAATCCGCCTTTTGAAATTGCTACAACCAGCAGGCAGGCCTGATTCAGACTTCTTATCTGAGTTATGTATTAAGCTGGTCTGCTTCAACAATTGAACTCCCTTCGTCTTTTGTATTTTTATTCGGACCTTAAATGTATGTGCAAGTCATGCTATTTATGTGTTTGTTTGAGGAGGTATCCATGAGCCTTTACTTATTTACATGTTTCCCTTAACATGCAGTATTATTTGCTTTGTATGTCGCCTTAGATTTTTACCTTTTGAAACCAAAATCATCCTAATATCCCTCCCCTTTAGGAATAGTAGTCCTAAATTCCTCCGGGACTAATAGGAATGGGACGGGTAATAGCATGCAATAGCGATCGAGACCAATCCGCGCTTTAATACCCTAACGGGGTGGGAACGGTAGATATGGATATGATGACCGGTGCGCTAATACCACGTGTAGTCCCTCTTTTGAGGAGTGATTATCGGGTATTGCATTGATGTGATCCATTTTTTTAATAAACCTAGGACCCCCTTTCCCTTTATTTGCAAACTTCTTTTAAAACTTTCTTATAATTGTTTTGTCCCTTATGTGTTTAAATCCCCCCTAATATTTGAGCCCATCCTTGTCTATTTGCTAAAATTGCATAAATTCACAATCAACTGTCTGGCCGGGAACCACACTAGTGGATCCTGAGGGGTGCCTAACACCTTCCCTTCGGATAATTTCAAGCCCTTACCCTATCTCTGGTTATTCAAACAAAACTTAGAATTGAACCCTATTGGTGTCCTAATGCACCTTAAATCATTAGGTGGCGACTCTTCAAATGCAAAACCCAGTTCCCAAAAGGAACGAGTTGTCCCATACCAAATGTCATAAACCCGATTTCGCGAGGAAAAGGGGGCGCGACAAATACCAATATAAGCCTATGTACACACTCGTCACCTCGTGTATACGTCTTTCACATAATCCAAATAACACAAATCAACCGAAGTCCTTAGGGGTAGTTCCCCCACACAAAGTTAGGCAAGATACTTTCCTCAAACAAGCTAAATCAATTCACTAACAAGCCTTTTCCATGAAAATCCAACTCCGGACGGCTCGAATCCAGCTGATAACTTAATACCATAAATACAAGCCATAAGAAACAATTTCTGATAATAAAGTTATAACCATTAAAGAAAATAAAGAGTCAACTAAAAAAGTCAACCCCGGGCCCGCACCTCAGAACCCGACTAAACTTACAAAATCCAGACACACATTCCGATATTAGTCCAATCATAAAATTATCCAATTCCGACTTCAAATCGACCTTCAAATCCTCATTTTTCATTTTAGGATGTTTTTACAAATATCTCTCATTTCATCACTTTATTTACTATATAAATGATAAAAACTAAGATGGAATCATGAAAAATGAACAAATCCGAGTCAAAAATACTTACCCCGATCCAAATCGTGAAAATTCTCTCCAAAATCGCCCAAAATCAAGCTCTATCTACCTCAAAGTGTTATATAATAACTCTAACCCTCGAAATGTGTTTTTAACAACCTGCTAGTGATTTGCCTTACGCGATCGCGAAGAATAACTTCCAGCTCCTCCAAAAATGTTGTATGCGATCCAAGAGTCGCGAACATGATGTACATACACTCCAGAACTACGCGAACGCAAAACATATATCACGATCGCATTAGCTTACGCCTGACAACTCAGTTGAACCCACTTTACTACGCGAATGCGGCCATGCATTCGTGATCGCGATGACCACAACCATCCAAAGCTTCGCGAACGCGTCACCACTTCGCGAACGCGAGGCACGTTTCGCCTGGTACCCAGAACACTCTACGCGATCGCGTACTTCTCCGCCCGATCGCGAAGGAGAAAATTAGACACCAGATATCAGCAGCTCCTCAAGTCCAAAACATGGTCCGATGACCATCCAAAACACCCCCGGGGCCCCCGGGACCCCATCCAAACACTCCAACCAGTCCTAAAATACGATACAAACTTCTTGAACCTTCAAATCATATCAAACAATGCCAAAATCACGAATCATACATTAATTCAAGCCCAATGAACTAATGAGCTTCCAACTTCTAAAACCAAATGCCGAACCTTACCAAATCAACTCCGAATGACCTCAAATTTTGCACACAAGTTCTAAATGACACACAGACCTATTCCAATTCCCAGAACAAAAATCTGAACACGGTATCAACAAAGTCAACTCTCGATCCAACCTCTCAACCTTCCAAACCTTCAACTTTCCAACTTTTGCAAATTTAAGCCAAAACGACCTACGGACCTACAAATCAATATTCGGGCATACGCCCAAGTCTAAAATCACCATACGAAACTATGGGAACCATCAAAACTTCATCCGGAGTCGTATATACAAAAGTCAAACTCCGGTCAACTCTTCTAATTTAAGCTTTTAACTTTGGGACTAAGTGTCCCAATTCACCCCGAAACTTGCGTGAAACCAAACCAACCACCCCGGCAAGTCACATTACCATAAATGAACATATAAGAAACAGGGAACAGGGCTACAATACTCAAAACGACCAGTCAGGTCGTTACAGGGAAGCATCAAATGGGGGGAAAGGGTACAAATGCACAAAACGACGGATCTGGTTGTTACACATGAAATTTTGCACAATGTGGGTGTGTATTTAATTTTATGCGGGATATAATGTGATATAAATATATGTTTTAGCAATACATGATGACTTTATGCTTGTAATATAGTGTTCAATCTGTGAAAGACGCAAACATAGCTTAAATTTTATTCATAGTAATGTGGTTCTATTTACTTCTATGGATATACAGTTAGAAGTTGTTGATTGAGGTTCCTTGATGTGTCGAGAACCGTTTTAGCTTCTTGGAGCTCATTGTTTCTTTATTAAAGTGATGGACCTTTTATTAGGATTCCAATCAAGATGAAGTTCTAACCATCTATTAGAATAAAAAAAAGATCTAATGGATCTTGTAGGATTTTCAAGAAAATTTTCAATTTTAATTATGTGCTTCTCACGTTCATCTCTTTTTGTTTCGTTCGAAAAAAGAAAATATTCCAAATAATTGATCTTTCTTTTCTTTATTGAATTATATTCTGAATCCTCATTACTAATGGAACCCAAATAATCTCTGGATTGTGAGAAGATCCTTAGCATAAAATATCAACATATAAATAGTGGATGGTTTAGTTTGATAAGATAACAAACTAATGAATTATTGTTGCTCTTCAAATATTAGAATTTGCTGCACAAACTCTAACTTGCTGCAACAGTGGTAAAGGTCACCACCAGAATAGTAAATTTTAACCAAACTTAGAAGGACTGATATTTGTATCCAGTAACATGTCACAACTCACAACTAAACTAGCTATGAGAATTTTGATTCAACCCCAAAATTTCAAAAGTTCTTTCGAGCATTATGAAAACATATTGGATCAGAAAGTGAAAAAACTTACCTACACTATGTTTACACCAATCCAATGAATACATGAAATATGTCTTGTACATGCACTTTAATCACTTATCCATGGTTAATCTACATGTACTTTTTCCTCATTTTTTACCATGGAAATATAGTTTGACGTAAACACCGACTATGAGTAAGTTTTTGTCAAAAGAAAGCATAACAACAAGGTCCTCGCAACCATAACTTGAATCACAGACTTGTTGAGACTCCTAAGAATTGCCCTGTGCTGGTTTCAAACCAGAAATGTACTATGCTTGAGACTCTGGTCCTGCAGGTTTTGAGTTGAGAAGTGGTTGCAGTGCTTTGACAACAATTGTCATATTTGGCCGAAAATCGGCCTCATATTGAACACAAAGTGCTGCTACAGCTGCCAACTAAGTAACAAAAGTAGAAGAATCAAACAAAGGGAAATCAGCAGACTAGTTATAATTTGTAGCAAATATAAAGAATGAAAACCTTTGCAATTGCTTTTGGAGGATAGTCATTATTTAGCTTGGGATCAACACACTGCTTCACTTTGTCTTCACTCAGTCTTGGAGTTGCCTGAAGAGATTGAGTTTAAATCAGTAGACCAATGGTATACAACAACTACGCCTTAATCACAAACAAGTTTTGGTCGGTTATATGAATCTTCACTAACTAGTGATATATAAATACGAAAAAGAAAGTGGCATAGGATAAGAATCTACCCATGTGACAAGACTCTGTTGTCCTTTGGGCATTGTATGATCTACTGGCTTCCTTCCTGTCAAGAGTTCTAAGAGGACGACGCCAAAACTATAAACGTCACTTTTCTGTGTAATCTGTCCTGTCATGGCATACCTAAGCAAAAAACATAACCCCTTTGGTTAATAGGACTAATGGAACTATCATTTCCTTTTTATCGTAGTTATGTGAAAACTCGATATGAGCAGGACTTACTCTGGAGCATGGTAGCCAAACGTTCCCAAAACTCTAGTGGAATGCAGACGCGCTGCTGTGTCTGAAGATTGGTTTGAGATGTTGAAATCAGCAATTTTTGCTGTAAAATCGTCAAAGAGTAAGACGTTGCTGGATCTGACATCACGATGAACTACAGGCGGCTGAACTTTTTCATGTAGGTATTCGAGGCCTTTTGCTGCACCATAAGCAATTTTAACTCTCTGATTCCAGGTAAGAACAGGACCTGGCTCAGCACCTTGTACACCTTTTCTACCTGCAATGGAACTCTAAACAATCAACTATATGCTGCAATAAACATACAGAAAGAAGGATTCGCGCAACAACTATATTAAAGTACTATGATTGAATTTTTGACGTACCATGTAATACATCGTGTAAAGAGCCCTTTGTTGCGAACTCATATACCAATATACGATTGTTTCCTTCGAGACAATAGCCCATGAGAGTCATGAAATGCTCATGTTTAAGTCTTGAAACCATCGATAACTGAAATAAGTTAACCATTTCAATTATAAGTGTTCTATTCTTTCCAGCTATGCATGTCATCATTACTAAATGGAACAATGATCAAAAATGGAAAAAATCCATTCATTCACCTGGGCTGCAAAGTCAGAATCTGGTTCTGGTGAAGAACTAGTATCCAACTTTTTGATTGCTGCTTGCTGACCATTGCTCAATTTAGCACAAAAAACGCGGCCATAAGATCCCTCTCCAACCAAAGCTTTCTGACCAAAGTTGCCAGTTAATCTAGTTAGTTCATCCAAAGTAAACACTGGAGCCTCAATTGGTAATACTTTCTGAGGAGCTCCACCTCTTGCTGCACTCCTTGGCTCTCCTCTTTCACTAGCTACAATACAAAATAAATAAATAAATAAAAAAGAAGGTGTGGTAAAAGATCTATATCTATTAGCCCAATACCATATGATTGAGAAAACAATATAAGAACACAATTAAATCTCAGTTCCAAACAAATCGAGGTCTGGTATATATGAATGCTCACTGACCATGCTTCAATATCCTTTACATTCATATTAGGCCAACATAAAAAATATAAAATTAAAAAGTACTAGAAGTTCTCTATATTTTCCATTGAAAGGACTCTCAGCAAAAATATAGGACTTAAAATAAAGTATTAACATGAACAAAACTTTTTCTCAACTAATTCGTATCACGAATATAAATCTTTTTCTCTTACTGTGCCTTATTTTTTCGCTAGGTCCGCATGGATTCGAAGAGATTGTACGTAGATTTTTCTGAACAAATGCTTTCCATCCGATTTTAAGTCTATATCGTCCCATGTTAACACGTGAAATCAACATAGTTTTACACCTATGAACCGGTGCATCAAGAGCTCTTTTAATTTGGTCTATACCGTCCCATTGCAACACATTGAATAAACGTAGTTTCACACCTACAGACCGGTGCACTTGAAGCTCTTCTAGGTCTATATCGTCCAACTGTAACATGTCAAATCAACATAGTTTTACACCTACGGACCGATGCTGCATCCGGAGATTGTCGATGCATGAAATCCAAATGAAAATTGCATGGAATTAAAAACCAAAAAAGCGAGAAGGTAGGATCATACCACCCCCAGTACCACCACCATAGGGATTGCCAGCTTTAGGAGGAGCTGTATTTTGATTGGATGGTTGGCCACCACTGTAGACGTCTTCTTCTCCACCTCCACAGCACGACATTTTTGTTGTTCAACTATGGAAGCCACAAATTCTCCTTAAGTGCTCCTTTTTTATTAAATCCACATAAAATCCAATGCCTCCGAGGAGAAATAATTTACATGTTAAATTAAAAGTATTCCTACGAAGATCGCAAAATCAAAAACTATGATCAGAAAAAGGAATTAATTACCTAAACGAAAAGAACATCAAGACACAAGTATAGTGTGTTTGATATAAATTCATCTAACCCAAAAAATTCTGGTTATAGCAAACACACTCTTAATCATATGAAACAATTCTATTATGGTTTATGTATCTTCCAGTAATTTAAAAAAGATCGGTTTTTGCAGTTCAAGAACGTGAAATATTAATGGTGCTTGTAAAGAACAGATCAAGAAAACTTTTTGAATTATATAAATTAATGTTACGTACCGAAAACCTTAAGGAGAAAAAGACAGCAATGAATCTGGAAGAAATGAATTTAGGAAATGAACAAGAAGAAGGAAGGAGAAAGAAGAAATTTCATGGTTGAATATTTCCCTTTCTTCTCTGATTTTTTTCTTCTGTTTCACAGAGTTTGGAGGAAACGATTTTTTCTGTTTTACGAGAAAGTCGCATGTAAACTTTTTTAACCGCAATTATAACTAACATATTATTTACGTACTACGTGCCTCCCTTCACTTTGCACGTCCACTTATCAATTATCATGCACCTTCTTATTTTACTTGGTAAATAAAATATCTTTACTTACCAAAAAATTAAAAAATAAATAAATTAAAAGAGGAAACAAATTACATATCAAATATCTTACTTGGACTATAAAATAATATTTGAAGTTAAATTTTCATATATAAAAGTGTGTTTTTCTTTTTAAACAAATTACTCCCTCCGTTCCACTTTATGTGAACCTATTTTCTTTTTGGTCCGTTCAAAAGAAATTGACTCCTTTCTAAATTTGGAAATAATTTAGCTTAAACTTACAATTCTACCCTTAATGAGAACATTTTATAACCACACAAATACTCTGGCCCCTTTTTGACTTGTTTAGAACCACAAATTCCAAATGTGTTCATTTTTTCTTAAACTCCGTGCCCAGTCAAACAGATTCACATAAATTGAAACGGAGGGAGTAGAAAAGGAAATAATGTCTCGTAATCTTAAGACAGAGGGAACTATTGTATGTATGCCATTTCATTTCTTATGGACCGTAAATAATATGCAGACTATGTTTTTGAAGATCTTGACATCTGTTTTTTATTTATAAATCCTTTTAAGGGAGTAAAAACCAATAATTGGCTTTGTTGGCCCAAGTAAAGGTTAGTTTTGAAGATTGACAAAGGAACTCAGACATGGACCAGGTCCATCTTAGTGGAGCATAGATATGAACAGACTCGAGCATGTGAGATGCATGTGAAGGAGATAGACTTAACTTGAAAGAAGTAATATCTCCCGATCCTAATCGAAACTGTTGCATATTGGATAAGGAGAAGGACTCCTTACTCAAAGAGAACACGGTTTAAGAAAGGGAAGGAGTTAGAGGTTGAGATCAACTAGAACTCTTCCACCAAGGAAGAGTAGCATCAGAATTCTAGTTAATCTCTATTTACTAACTCTATAAATATCATTGTTGTTCTCTTTAACAGGTAACGCACATAAGCAGAAGTTAAACGTGAATTGAGAGCAAAATCGCAAGGCAATTTTGTAAGCAATTCGTGTGTGATCTAAGTGTGCAAACCTGAAACTACTTGAACCAGATAGAAGAACCAGTTCCAAGTATCTGTCTTTTATTCTAGTTCAATTGTAGTAGGTGTTTTCATATTGTACCTTTCAGCTTTATCTAGAAGAAAGTGTATTAGGTACTCAGAGTTTTCAAGTTAGAGTTAACTTGAAGTTGTCGCAACAGTTGAGGCTGTGTGCTACAACGAAATTAGAGTTAGTCCTAGGTTTACAAAAGAGTTTTTGTAAATGCAGTTTTTGGCTCAGTGATTTTAGTGGAGAGTTTGGAAAAATCCTATTGGAAAGTAGGTCATGGTTTTTTCACCTTTTGAGCCAGGTGTTTTCCACGTAAAATACTTGTGTTCTTTACTTTCCGCATTTATTATTTATTCAATAGTAGGTTAAAGAACACGTAGAAGAACCAGGTCCTTCCATAAACAACTTAAGCGAAAAATTGGTCACCACACAAATCAGCCCCCCTCTTGTGTGGTATTGAAGTATAAAACATCAGGCTCCAAAATCTACCAATGACCTCTAATGTGTATCAAATTTAAGTTTTGTTAATATAATACGTATATTAATTGTTAACCACATCTATGATACAAACTTTATCTTTTCTTAATAATATTTTTTTTACTAATAGTTAGTTGTATGAAAATGAAAAAGAAATAATTTAAATTATTCTTGAAACGACAAAAAATAATTGTGACAAGTGTTGTTGCTCCCAAACGCACACGCAAGTATACGTGGTCGACAAGTAATATAATGATAAGTTGAGTGTCGAACCGACAGAGACTTGTGTAAACTACTCACAAAATCACTAAAATTGTTATTTAATCCAGCTAAAATCAAAGTTCAATAATATGATTATATTATACTACGATTCTAAATACTAACTAAATTATCAAGAAACGAGTTGATTGTTGTGTATTCAGTAGAGACAAATATTCCAGGGTTGTGATCGATTCACCATACGTATTGTGTTCTAATTAACTCTCCCTTTCATATAATTCACTCATGGTTGCTAATTAATCGATAAATGCTCATAGCCTTCTCCCGAAGTACTACTCACCTATTCTCAATAGATTAACGCCTATATTCCTATGAAATCAATCTATTAAGAACACATTAAGATCACGATATTTAATTAAGCACGGTGACTAGGCATATTCCTATCCTAACCACAAATCCGCTCCCCCTAAGGGTTAAGATCATGCTCTCTTCAATTCTTCTCTAATCTAAACACGGCTTTCCTAAGCATAGCATAGATAGTAAATAGAACCTAACTGCTGGCCAGACAATTACGCAATTAAACACAGAATTGAAGAAACAACCATATGTTGGTGAATTATAATCAAGGTTAAGTTAATATCAAACAACAATATTCATGGCTAAATCACAACCCCAGAACAATGGGTGTTTAGCCACTCATGATGTAATCAAACAATTGCATAAGTTTTGAATAATTGAAAATACTAGAAAAACATGAAGAAAACTGAGAATTCTCTGCTTCCTCACGATCCCGTGTGTGTTTTTTACTCCAAAGTGGCGTCTCCCCCTTCAAAAATAAGTTTAGTCTTGCTTTTATACGTGTTGGGTAGGTCTAGGGCCGAAATAACCTTGTCCCGGGCGAAATAGGACACATTTCACGTCACCGGCGCCCAGCCCGGCGCCAGGCGCCCTCCACGGTGCCCCATTATTTGTGCACACTATTTTCAGCGCCACAGGTGGCGCCAGGCGCTGCCTGTGGCGCCCAAATTCGCACATTGCCCGGTTTCATTCGTTTTGGCTCAAATCTCGCGCGTTTCGCCCCCATTTGCTCCCGAATCATTCCTACACATAAAAACACATCATATTAACCAATATGTTTTTGAAGATCTTGACATCTTGACTATGTTTTTGAAGATCTTGACATCTGTTTAACCAGATCTTGACTATGTTTTTGAAGATCTTGACATCTGTTTTTTATTTATAAATCCTTTTAAGGGAGTAAAAACCAATAATTGGCTTTGTTGGCCCAAGTAAAGGTTAGTTTTGAAGATTGACAAAGGAACTCAGACATGGACCAGGTCCATCTTAGTGGAGCATAGATATGAACAGACTCGAGCATGTGAGATGCATGTGAAGGAGATAGACTTAACTTGAAAGAAGTAATATCTCCCGATCCTAATCGAAAATGTTGCATATTGGATAAGGAGAAGGACTCCTTACTCAAAGAGAACACGGTTTAAGAAAGGGAAGGAGTTAGAGGTTGAGATCAACTAGAACTCTTCCACCAAGGAAGAGCATCATCAGAATTCTAGTCAATCTCTATTTACTAACTCTATAAATATCAGTGTTGTTCTCTTTTACAGGTAACACACATAAGCAGAAGTTAAACGTGAATTAAGAGCAAAATAGCAAGGCAATTTTGCAAGCAATTTGTGTGTGATTCAAGCATGCAAACCTGAAGCTACTTGAACCAGATAGAAGAACTAGTTCTAAGTGTCTGTCTTTTATTCTAGTTCAATTGTAGTAGGTGTTTTCATATTGTACCTTTCAGCTTTATCTAGAAGCAAGTGTATTAGGTACTCAGAGTTTTAAAGTTAGAGTTAACTTGAAGTTGTTGCAACAGTTGAGGCTGTGTGCTACAACGGAATTAGAGTTAGTCCTAGGTTTACAAAAGAGTTTTTGTAAATGCAGTTTTTGGCTCAGTGATTTTAGTGAAGAGTTTGGGAAAATCCTATTAGAAAGTAGGTCGTGGTTTTTTCACCTTTTGAGCCAGGTGTTTTCCACGTAAAATACTTGTGTTTTTTACTTTCCGCATTTATTACTTCTTCAATAGTAGGTTAAGGAACACGTAAAAGAACCAGGTCCTTCCATAAACAACTTAAGCGAAAAATTGGTCACCACACAAATCACCCCCCTCTCTTGTGTGGTATTGAAGTATAAAACATCAATTGGTATCAGAGCAGGTTATCCTTGAAGAGGCTAACACCTTAGGAACAGATCAAGATGAGTGCACCACCTGGAAACTGGGAAGGACAATCCACTGCTATGCCTCCACTCTTTAATGGCCAGTACTACTCCTGGTGGAAAAATAGGATGAGAGATCACATCATCGGAGAGGACTATGAACTCTGGGACATTGTTACTGATGGTCCCCTGGCTACCATGAAGAAGAATGCTGAAGGAGTATATGTGCCAAAGACTAGAGATGACTGCACTGCTGAGGATTTGAAGAAGTGGGAAGAGAATGCTAAGGCCAAGAAATGGCTTATGTGTGGACTTGGTCCAGACGAGTACATCAGAATTCAAAGTTGTACTACTGCTAAGGAAATTTGGGACACTTTGCAAGTGGCTCACGAAGGAACTCCTCAAGTGAAGAGATCAAGAGGAACATTGCTGTATTCTCAATATGAGAATTTCACCATGAAGGAAGGAGAAACCATCCAAGAGATGTACACAAGGTTCACAACACTAACAAATAAACTTAAGTCTCTTGGAAGGATTATCCTTGAAGAAGACAAGGTTGAGAAAATTTTGACAAGGGTTTTGCCAGTTACTTGGGAAAGCAAAATCACTGTTATTCAGGAATCAAAGAACATTTCCACTCTCAAGTTGGACGATCTAATTGGAAATCTCACTGCCTGTGAACTTATAAGGCAAACCATGAAGATGGATGCGCCCAAGAAGGAAAGGAGCCTGGCTCTCAGAATAGCTGAAGGTGCAGATCTAGAGGAAGATGAAATGGCTATGATCACAAGGGATTTCAATAAGTATCTAATTAGAGGAAAGGGTTCTTCAAGAGGTGCAACCTTCAACAAACCAAGGGTCCCTGAAAAACAGACCAACGAGGGCTGCTACAAATGTGGTAAGACTGACCACATGATCAAAAACTGTCCTCAGCGGGAAATTGAATGGAAGAAGGAAAGGGCTGAACGAAGAAACAGGAAGAAGGAACAGGTTCATCCCAAGAAGAACAAAGGATCAACAAAGGCTATGGTTGCTGCTTGGGGAGAGAGCACAGATGGGGATTCAGAAGATGAAGATGGAGATGAATAAGCACTTATGGCCATTGGAGAATCTGATGAGGAATCAGAGGTAAGTGTGATTCATCTCAAAGACAAGATTAAATTTTTATCTAAAGAGAGTCTATCTGAATTACTGCTAGATTTCATTGATGAATCTGAGGTCATAAATAATGAAAAAGAACAGTTGTCTAAGAAATGTGTAATCCTAAAAGCTAAGTGCAAAAATTTGGAACTCAGGACTAGTGAAAGTGATAGTAAAAATGCTGAGTGTAAGAACTAGGTTCTTGAACTTGACACCACTGTACTAAAACTTAGATCTGAAAATTTGAAATTGAAATTAGGAACAGGTAAAAAGAAAGCTTATCACATACATCTCACCTTAGAAGAAAATTTAGAAAAAATGAAGGATGAGGTGTACAAAAGAGATAAGCAAATAAGAGTCCTAAAAGAAGATCTAAGCAAGGTTAAGCATGAACCAGACATAACTTGTAAATGGAATAAGTTCTATGTTGCACTTTCATGGCTACAAGAACACTATAGTAGCAATAAGAGAGGACTTGGCTATGGGACTCCTGCACCTAAGTGGGATCCCAAAAGCAAGTACATCACACTTCCTGAGAACAAAATCTGCACACACTGTGGTAAGACTGGTCACTACAAAAGTGAGTGCACTGCAAAAGAAAAGGCCAGTCAAAAGAATAAAACTTTTGTTCAAGGAAAAAATAGGCTGCCAGGATGGGCTAAAAAGAATTTAATTCACCTTTTTGCCTATAGAAAGGGACCCAAACTAGTTTGGGTTCCTAAGACTAACCCCTGATTTCCTTTTGCAGGTCCAAGTGAAGGGAAGCAACCAAATATGGTACAAGGATAGTGGCTGCTCAAAGCATATGACTGGGAGCAAGAACCAGTTCCTTTCACTTGAGGACCTAAAAGGAGGTAATGTCTCCTTTGGAAATGGTAAGAAAGGTGAGATCATTGGGGTTGGAAAGGTAGGTAAGACAGACTCACACTCCATTGAGAATGTCTACTTGATAGATGGCTTGAAATATAGTCTAATCAGTGTATCACAACTGTGTGACAGAGGTAACTTGGTAGCATTCACCTCTACCAAATGTTTTGTGATAAATCTTACCACTGACAAGATTGTTTTGCGGGGAAAAAGAGTAAACAATATATACATTGTAGATTTGTCTACTCTTTCAAAAAATGAACTCACTTGCTTGAGTATGTTGGACAATGATCCCCTCCTTTGGCAAAAAAGACTTGGACATGCAAGTCTAAGTCAACCCAACAAATTAGTCTCCAAGGACCTGGTGATAGGGTTGCCTAACATCAAGTTTAAGGAAATAAAATTTGTGAGGCGTGTGCAAGGGGGAAGCAGGTAAGATCCTCTTTTAAATGCAAGAAAGTGGTAAGCACGACCAGATTGATGGAATTGGTTCATATGGATCTCTATGGTCCAATGAGAACATTAAGCAGATGTGGTAAAAATTATGCGATGGTGCTTGTTGATGATTACTCTAGGTTTACCTGGACATTGTATTTAATATCTAAGGATGAAGCATTTGATATGTTTACTTCTTTTGTTAGAAAAACTCAGAAACAACAAGGTAATCAACTTGCATCAATTAGGTCGGATCATGGAACTGAATTTGAAAATGCTAAGTTTGCTGAATTTTATGATGTGCATGGCATAGACCATAATTTTTCTGCCCCTAGGACTCCACAACAAAATGGAGTAGTTGAAAGAAAGAATAGGACACTTGAAGATATGGTTAGGACTATGCTTCTTTCTAGTAAACTGTCCCATAGCTTCTGGGCAGAAGCTGTAAATACTGCATGTTACATCATTAATAGGTGCATGACTAGACCTCTTGTAGAGAAGACTCCCTATGAGTTACTTAAAGAGAGAAAATCAAATATATCCCATCTTAGGGCATTTGGATGCAAGTGCTTTGTGCACAACAGTGGAAAGGACTCCCTAGGTAAGTTTGATCCCAGAAGTGATGAGGGAATATTCTTGGGATATTCTTCACATAGTAAAGCTTATAATATCTATAACAAAAGAACTATGTGTGTAGAAGAAAGTGTACATGTGGTTTTTGATGAATCTAACATTCTTTCTGAGAGACAGGAATATGAAGATGAAGCTATTGGGCTGGTGAAAGGTTTAAATGAAGTCACAGCCCAAGCTGAAGCTGCACCAGAAGAAGGAACAGGTAATGGAACAGGTTCTTCCATCCAGGACAACCTGACAAGGGGAACTGAACAAAGAAGAACTGAATCTAATTCCTAAATGGAACCTGTCCATGAGCCTGTTCCTCAGCAACAAAACATGGGAGAAACATCAAGCAGAAAACAGTTGGTTGTGAAACCTTACAAGTATCAAAGTTCTCATCCCATCGAGAACATAATTACTGACCCAACTTCTGGAATTAAAACTAGATCTCAATTAAAGAATCTTTGTGCTTTTGATCCTTTCCTATCTCTTATTGAACCTAAAAATGTCGCTGAGGATTTGCAGGATGCAGACTGGGTAAATGCAATGCAAGATGAACTCAATCAGTTTGAAAGGAGTCTAGTTTGGCATCTGGTTCTAAGACCCAAGGACGGATCAGTAATTGGCACTAAATGGGTCTTCAGAAACAAACTTGATGAAGATGGTACTGTTACAAGGAATAAGGCAAGGTTGGTGGTTCAAGGTTATAGCCAAGAGGAGGGCATAGACTATGATGAGATCTTTGCTCCAGTTGCAAGGTTGGAAGCAATAAGACTCCTCATAGCCTTTGCTGCATACATGGAATTTACTCTTCACCAGATGGACGTCAAGAGTGCCTTCCTAAATGGCTACTTAAAGGAAGAAGTATTTGTCAAACAACCTCCAGGGTTTGAAAGCAAGGAGTGTCCGGATCATGTATACAAATTAGACAAGGCACTCTATGGACTCAAGCAGGCTCCTAGAGCATGGTATGAATGACTATCCAAATTTCTGCTTGAACATGGCTACAAGAGAGGTAAAATTGATAGCACTCTATTCTTGAGGGAAAAAGGTAAGGATCTTCTTATAGTACAAATATATGTTGATGACATAATTTTTGGGGCAACCACTGAAAAACTAAGCAAGGAATTTGCTAAACTTATGGGGAGTGAATTTGAAATGAGTATGATGGGTGAGCTTAATTTCTTCTTAGGCTTACAAATTAAACAAAACTCAAATTGAACCATGATCCATCAGCAGAAATATGCAAAACAATTGATTAAGAAGTTTAAAATGGAAGAATCAAAGGAAATAGATACTCCTATTGCAACAGCCACAAAATTGGACATAGATGAACCTGGTTCATCTGTTGATCAGAAGTTGTACAGGGGTATGATTGGTTCACTTTTGTATCTTACTGCTAGCAGACCTGATATTATTTTCAGTGTAGGGCTTTGTGCTTGATTTCAAGCAAACCCAAAGGAATCCCACTTGACTGCTGTCAAGAGAATATTGAGATACTTGAAAGGCACTACTAATCTTTGCCATTGGTATCCAAAAGGTAGTAACTTTAACCTAGTGGGATATGATGATGCTGACTATGCAGGTTTCCTTGTGGATAGGAAGAGAACCTCAGGAATGGCACACTTTCTTGGTTCATGTCTTGTGTCATGAGCTACTAAAAAGCAAAATTGAGTGGCCTTATCTACTGCTGAAGCTGAGTATGTTGTTGCTGCTTCTTGTTGTGTGCAATTGCTGTGGATCAAACAGCAATTGATGGATTTTGGTATTGAAGTTGGTTGCATCCCTATTTTTTGTGATAACACTAGTGCTATTAGTATGACTAAGAACCCGGTTTATCATAAGAGAACTAAGCACATAGATGTTAGACACCATTTCTTAAGGGACAACTATGAGAAAGGACTGATCACTATAGAATTTTGTGCTACAGATAAACAGATTACTGACATCTTTACAAAAGCACTGAGTAGAGAAAGCTTTGAAAGGAACAGGTTAGAATTAGGGATGATTAAGATCATATAATGAAACAGTTCAGAATGCATACTGAAAAAAATAAATAAAAATAAAAAAAAATTTGGTTAGGAAATCTGGAACTTGTGTAAATATCTAGTTTAATCTTTGCTCAGTCTCATACTGTAAATAGTATACTCCTGTGCCATGTGTTGATATGACTCACTGATCTCTAATAAAATTTTCTCTATTTTGGCAAATTGAGGCATGATCAAAAGGATTCTTAGTGAAGAACCTAGTTAATCAGTACTGGTTCATCTGAATAACGAGGTATGTTTTCTACACTCTGCACAATTAGAATATTAATATCTAATTCATGAGCAGAGTCCTAACTATGTTCAAAAACTTCAGAAAAACCTATCCTTTTGAGTTTGAACCAGTTCCGTTTCAAATAGACTCCTCACCGTATAAAAATGCCTAGAATCTAGTGAAGCTTAAGTGCCTTTTCAACCTGAAATTTTAGAGTGATTGAACTTCTAATTGACTACAAAAAGTTGTTGTTGGACATTAATTAACCCTCTCCCTTTAAAAACCATCATCATCATCACTGCCATTCCCATAATTCTCAAAACAGTCAAAATTTTTCTCTATTCTCTACTCTTCTCTCTTTCAAAACTCAAATCAAAATTTTCTTCCAGAATTAGAGAAGATGACCAACCCCCAAGATAACCCAAGCACTCCTCCACCACCTACCCCCTCTGATTCCTCCACCACTCCTCAACTCAGCACTACCCCTCAGCCTAGAAGAAGGCGAGTAAAGATGCTTGCTCGCAAGACTGTAGCTACAGGTGCGCTTTCAAGGAAACTAAACGCACAACTAAGGGCGAGTCAAGCCCAAGATTCTGAAAGTTCTGATAACTCCTTCAAATCTGCGAGTGAGGGGGAAGTAACTGGGTCTTCTAATTCTGAGCAGGCAACATTTGTGCAAAATCCCCCTACTGAGGTAATCTCTGATCTTGCTGAAAATCTGGAGAATCATTTTATTTTGGTTGGGTCTATCATGGATGTAGAAACGCCTGAGTCAAGAAGGAAAGGAGGTAAAAATAAAAGTGAAAAATAAAAGGAGAGTGAGGGTGTGAGTAGTGATATGAGGGGAAAAGGGAAAGAAATGGCTGATTCTTCACCCACTTCTGAAATGGTTAGAATGGCTATCTGTGGGGCTGAGCATGAAAAGGTGGTAGAAAGTAGCAAGAAAACAGGGGGAAGTGGCTCAGGGGAGGCTGCTGAAGGGCTTGTCAATCTCAGTTTACATGCAGATGAACCTGGTTCATCTATTGAGGAGACCCTAGCATACCTTCTGAAGAAGGTGGGTGCAAGCTATAACCCCAAGAAAAGGAGAACTCCAACACCAAAAGCTCCTAGCACTGTAAAAACTACCAAGAAAAGGAAGGCTACTTCTCCAACAACTACTGATATTTCTCTACCAAAAGGAAGGGCCACAAGGAGTAAGTTGAAGAAGAGTGAGGATGAGTTGCAAAAAGCTATGGAAGAAAGCAAGAAGAAAAGAATGGACAAAGCGAAAGCTAAGGTTGCAGAGCCTGTTGAGGCTGTTGATGTGGATGAGATGGACCCGGTCCATCAGGGTGAACATATAACTGTGGAGGTTCAGACCCCTAAGCCCAAGAAGACCAAGACTTCCTCCAAGAAGTCCCCATCTATATCTAAGACTACTGAACCTTCTTTGGCTAAAAGGACAAGGTCTGCTGTAAAAGCCAAGCAAGTTAAAATCACTGAGGAGGAAGATTGGAGTGGTGAAGAAGAGAGTGAATCTGACAATGAACAAGATAAGCTTGCCAAGTTTGGCAAACGAACCATCTTGAAGGGTAGACTTTTGAAGGATTTGGAGGAACCAGGGATGGTTCGACTGGCTGATGCTCTAGCTGTTCAGGGATGGAAGGAAATGGTCCTTTAGTTGGATGGCAGGCTGGCAAGGAATGAGATTATTGAGTTCATGGCCAATGCAGAGGTCAAGGATGGCAGAGTTACCAGTCAGGTACAGGGTTCAAGTGTCTTTTGATGCAAAAAGGCTGGGTGAAATCCTTGACATTCCTTTTGGGTGAAATCCTAGACTCCCTTCCTACTGCCCTTGCCATTACTAGGAAGTTATGTGATGTCACAGAAGTGAATGAGGCCAAGGTTGTGCATAAGAGTGAAATGAAGCTATGCCACAAAGTCCTGTTTGAATTTGTCAACAAGTGTTTGCTGCCTAGGCGGGAAAGAAGACACATTGCTAACTAATGAATTTGGTTTTGATGGAGTGTATTGAAAGTGGGCGGTAGATTAACTGGCATGTATTTATGATCAAGCTACTTGATAGGGTTATCAATTGCTCCAAGGCCCATGCCACTCCTTATGGTTTCATTCTCACTACTGTTCTTGCTCGTTGTAAGGTGCCACTAAAGAAGTGGGAGATGTCCACAAGCAAAGTCCATTTTGGAATCAATACTTTAATTGCTTGTGATTATGAGGTCAATGCCATTCCAAATGAATCTGGTTCATCTAAAAAGACACCTATCCGTAGCAAGGTCAGTGCTCTATTGCAGGAGAGTGGGGCAAAGGATGCTGAGATAGCAAGGCTGAAGACTCGTTTGGCAGAGGTTGAATCGGAGAGAGATGCTCTCAGAACTGAGCTCACAAGGGAAAAGGAGAAGAATGATGGAATTCTTCAAGACATGCTGCACCTTCTCCAAGCCAAAACCTAACCCTTCAGTTCTTCCAAGCCTTAATTTCCTTAGCCTTCATTTCCTGAACCTTGTCTAGACCTTTCAGTGACCGAGATTAGGGGTTTTTCTTGTTTTGCTCATGTTATAATTGTTTTTGTTTCTTTTTGTGGATTGTGGCAGAATCATGTTCTCTATCAATGAAGTTTGCTACTTTTGCTCTTGTTGATTGTTTATCTTTCCTTGATAGTTTGAATATGTGTAGTTGATTCTGATGATTAATCCATGAATGCATTTGCAGTTGCCCCAGTGGCCATGAGTAATTATTAAAACTCTAGGAATCACACTTTGTTTATGCAACTTTTCGATGATGCTAAAAGGGGGAAAAGATATTGTGCTTTATATATTCTGAAAAGTGATGTTTATAACCTAATGAACCCGGTCCTTGATGATAAGTGAAAAATTTCTAACTTTGCATTGATGATTGAGCTGAGTTCTGACAGGGCCTAAGTGAATGAAAAGCACAGAGTTTGTCATCATCAGAAAGGGAGAATTTGTTGGCCCAAGTAAAGGTTAGTTTTGAAGACTGACAAAGGAACTCAGACATGGACCAGGTCCATCTTAGTGGAGCATAGATATGAACAGACTCGAGCATGTGAGATGCACGTGAAGGAGATAGACTTAACTTGAAAGAAGTAATATCTCCTGATCCTGATCGAAAAGGTTGCATATTGAATAAGGAGAAGGACTCCTTACCCAAAGAGAACACGATTTAAGAAAGGGAAGGAGTTAGAGGTTGAGATCAACTAGAACTCTTCCACCAAGGAAGAGCATCATCAGAATTCTAGTCAATCTCTATTTACTAACTCTATAAATATCAGTGTTGTTCTCTTTTACAGGTAACACACATAAGCAGAAGTTAAACGTGAATTAAGAGCAAAATAGCAAGGCAATTTTGCAAGCAATTTGTGTGTGATTCAAGCATGCAAACCTGAAGCTACTTGAACCAGATAGAAGAACTAGTTCTAAGTGTCTGTCTTTTATTCTAGTTCAATTGTAGTAGGTGTTTTCATATTGTACCTTTCAGCTTTATCTAGAAGAAAGTGTATTAGGTACTCAGAGTTTTCAAGTTAGAGTTAACTTGAAGTTGTCGCAACAGTTGAGGCTGTGTGCTACAACGAAATTAGAGTTAGTCCTAGGTTTACAAAAGAGTTTTTGTAAATGCAATTTTTGGCTCAGTGATTTTAGTGGAGAGTTTGGAAAAATCCTATTGGAAAGTAGGTCATGGTTTTTTCACCTTTTGAGCCAGGTGTTTTCCACGTAAAATACTTGTGTTCTTTACTTTCCGCATTTATTATTTATTCAATAGTAGGTTAAAGAACACGTAGAAGAACCAGGTCCTTCCATAAACAACTTAAGCGAAAAATTGGTCACCACACAAATCAGCCCCCCTCTTGTGTGGTATTGAAGTATAAAACATCAGGCTCCAAAATCTACCAATGACCTCTAATGTGTATCAAATTTAAGTTTTGTTAATATAATACGTATATTAATTGTTAACCACATCTATGATACAAACTTTATCTTTTGTTAATAATATTTTTTTTACTAATAGTTAGTTGTATGAAAATGAAAAAGAAATAATTTAAATTATTCTTGAAACGACAAAAAATAATTGTGACAAGTGTTGTTGCTCCCAAACGCACACGCAAGTATACGTGGTCGACAAGTAATATAATGATAAGTTGAGTGTCGAACCGACAGAGACTTGTGTAAACTACTCACAAAATCACTAAAATTGTTATTTAATCCAGCTAAAATCAAAGTTCAATAATATGATTATATTATACTACGATTCTAAATACTAACTAAATTATCAAGTAACGAGTTGATTGTTGTGTATTCAGTAGAGACAAATATTCCAGGGTTGTGATCGATTCACCATACGTATTGTGTTCTAATTAACTCTCCCTTTCATATAATTCACTCATGGTTGCTAATTAATCGATAAATGCTCATAGCCTTCTCCCGAAGTACTACTCACCTATTCTCAATAGATTAACGCCTATATTCCTATGAAATCAATCTATTAAGAACACAATAAGATCACGATATTTATTAAGCACGGTGACTAGGTATATTCCTATCCTAACCACAAATCCGCTCCCCCTAAGGGTTAAGATCATGCTCTCTTCAATTCTTCTCTAATCTAAACACGGCTTTCCTAAGCATAGCATAGATAGTAAATAGAACCTAACTGCTGGCCAGACAATTACGCAATTAAACACAGAATTGAAGAAACAACCATATGTTGGTGAATTATAATCAAGGTTAAGTTAATATCAAACAACAATATTCATGGCTAAATCACAACCCCAGAACAATGGGTGTTTAGCCACTCATGATGTAATCAAACAATTGCATAAGTTTTGAATAATTGAAAATACTAGAAAAACATGAAGAAAACTGAGAATTCTCTGCTTCCTCACGATCCCGTGTGTGTTTTTTACTCCAAAGTGGCGTCTCCCCCTTCAAAAATAAGTTTAGTCTTGCTTTTATACGTGTTGGGTAGGTCTAGGGCCGAAATAACCTTGTCCCGGGCGAAATAGGACACATTTCACGTCACCGGCGCCCAGCCCGGCGCCAGGCGCCCTCCACGGTGCCCCATTATTTGTGCACACTATTTTCAGCGCCACAGGTGGCGCCAGGCGCTGCCTGTGGCGCCCAAATTCGCACATTGCCCGGTTTCATTCGTTTTGGCTCAAATCTCGCGCGTTTCGCCCCCATTTGCTCCCGAATCATTCCTACACATAAAAACACATCATATTAACATAAATCAACACATTTAACATCCCAAATTCATGAAACAAAAGTAAAATATGAGGCGATATACATAGAAATATATATGCTTTAAGCTAAACATCAACAACCCACACTTAGACTCTTGCTCGTCTTCGAGCAATGGGACAATCTACTATCCTCCAACTACGTACAAGTATCAATTATAGAGGAGCACTTTAACTTTTAACGACACACTATACCCTTGACTATGATCAATACCGGCACAGAAGCATGAACACACAAAAATTCACATTCTTCCCGTTTAAGCACACCCAAGTATAATATTTCAATTCAATAAATTCCAACAACCTATTCGTCACCACCCAACCTCAACAATCGACTTGCAACCACTAAGCACCCTCAATTCATGCACTTACCTAACAAGAAAGTTTACAATATTACCAATCCTTCATGAGATCATGTGCCCTTACCAATAACAAAAGAGTGAGTATAAATTGGTCCACACATTCAAATATACTTTTGAATATAATTTAAGGACATCACACAATTGAACAAAATTCACTCACTCTCACAAAGAATTCATATGCATCCCGTGGTCGTACCACAAGCTTGCCCGTAGTGTATATCTCTACTAATTTAAGCTAGCCAAATCTAGGATCAATTAGGACTTTTAAGGTTGTAATGTAGGCTAAGGGACAGGTAGGATACATTTAGGAATAGTGGCTAATCCTCCTAAGCACTTTAATACACTACATTTACAATTCAAGCACATACTCTTCTCAACCAATTCACTTGCCACAAACCATATACAACATAGCCCTTTTTCAATTAAGCACTTCTATATTTTCACTAGCACAAATCAATCAGAATTGGAGGTGTGTATTTTTCTACATACTTTCACTATCATCTTTTTTCTTTATCTTTTTTTTTTTCTTTTCTTCACACACTCCATACATTAAAGTTCACCGGCTAGTGACTTTTGATTTCAACTTTAGTGCACCAATGGGCCCTTCCATGGTTCCACTCAAAAGCTACTCCCCAATATCTCACCTTACTTCTTTTAGCGCCTAAGTGCCTTAGGAGGTAAAGGTTCAATCACTATCAAATTAAGAATAAAATAGGGGTATGGCTTGTAATGTGGGTGCAAAAAGAAAGGTCTATAGGCTCAAAGGGGCTAGCAACGGAAAATTTTATTTTTATGTGACAAGCACATCTATGATCAAGCAAGAAAATGCCTACGTCATCTCCTAGATTAGCACAACTCACAATTTTGCTTCAATTAACACACGAGGCAAGTTCTAGACTACACAGGATGACATAGAAAATCACAAATCTTCACACACACGTTGCACATGACTCAATCAAGACGGTTCTATTCAACTCTCAAGTCAAGTATGCACACATAATTGAGAAATTTAAACAATATTGCACTATGTGGTATACGAGTCAAGCAACTGAGAAAAGGCATCACAAAAAAGGCTATTTACTTTACTTAGGCTTCACAATTCAAACCAAATACACGGGAAAACAGAGTGTATGTCATAGCCTAATGTGCCAGTATCAACCATGTCAATGAGTATCTCAGAACGACTCAGTTTCTTCTTAAGCTACTCTAAAAAGAAATTAAAGTGCCCTGTTCGAGCTACATCCTTGGAAAAGAATCGGTGCCCAAAGAAAAACCAAGGAATACTACCTAACTATTCTAAAAAAAATCTTTTTGTTATTTTTTTAATCGGACTTTTATCCCTCAAGAAAATTGTCCAAATGATCCATCGTCAGGAAAAATCCGAGCTTTTTTCAAAAAATTTTTTCCAATTTTCGTTTTTTTTAAAACCTAGACTATGTCTACTACGAGTTCTAAAAGAAAAACTAAATTAAAAAAATTAGTTTTATACAATTACACTTCAGAAAGTAGTTTTCCCACCCCACACTTATATTATGCATAGTCCTCGATGCATGATCACAGAGAAAGATATTAAAACAAGGGTGAGAAATACTCCTTGAGACCCTCTCGGGCCTAGCTCGGACATGATCCTCAATATTAAGGGTCGGGACGACCCCACACTTAAGCTCAAACATGCTCCTCAGCTTCAACTTTGGGTACTCAGACTTCCCCTACTCTGCAAAATAAAAACAACACAAAACTTGACACTAAAAAAAATAAATAATCAATAACTAAAAGATATACATGTTGGGTTGCCTCCCAACAAGCGCCTTATTTATAGTCGTGGCACGACTCTGCTACTCTGCTCAGGCTGGGCGCTTTCTCTTCTTCTTTCTCCCATAAAGTCTAGCCTTATTGTACACTCTCGGAAGGTCTCCTCTTTCATCTCTGGCTCTTTTCGCAATCGTCTTTACACACTCAGCTTGCAACACTACCTCCTCTAACTCAGTTGTCCCATCTGGATCACTACAATTCACATAAAACTCTGCTCTATCCCCTTCGATTCTACCACAGTAATCATGCACAAGTCCTCATAATTCTTAGGGAGCTTAAGTGCCTTGTAAACATTAAAAGTGACCTCCTCATCGTCAACTCTCATTTTTAACTTCCCTGCCCTCACATCAATAATTGCTCCACCAGTAGCCAAGAATGGTCGCCCCAAAATAATGGGCACTTCCTCATCTGCCTCATAATCAAGAACAATAAAATCAGCAGGAAGAATAAACTGTCCCACTCGAACTAACACATCCTCAATAATTCCTTCTGGCATGACTAGTGACCTATCTGCTAACTGTAAAGTGATTGTAGTAGGTCTGAGCGCCCCCAATCCAAGTTGTTTGAACAAAGAGTATGGCATCAAATTTATACTAGCCCCTAAATCACACAGGGCTCTACCAACTTCTTGTTTTCCAAGAGACAAAGGAATTGTGAAACTCCCAGGATCCTTCAACTTAGGAGGAATTTTACTCTGAACTCTGGCACTGCACTCTTCAGTAAGTGCAACTGTTTCGAACTCTGCATGTCTTCGTTTGTTTGCCACAATATCTCTGAGATACCTTGCATACTTAGGCACTTCCTGCAAAATTTCCATCAAAGGCAAATTCACACTCACTTGGCTCAAAATATCTTGGAATTTCTTATACTTAGCATCATCTTTTTGCTTCTGTAGTCTTTGTGGAAACGGAGGTGGTGGTCTAGTCTCAATTACTGGCTCAGGTCCTTTATCATCTTTCTCATTCCCCTCAACTGGCTTGGGAACTAATTCTCCTTCAGGATGAGCTGTATTCTTCTTCTTTTTCTTTGGAACTTCTTCTAATGCTCTTCCATTTCTCAAGGTAACCGTATTGACTTGAGCTTTAGGATTGGGCTCAGTATTACTAGGAAGAGCCCTGCTGGTCTGGTATTTTGGGCTCTGGCAAGTTGGCCCACGTGGTGCTCCAAATTTCTCAGTGCTGTGGCTTGAGCCTGCTGATCAGCCATTATTTTCTGATTGAAAGCTTGTTGATCTGCTATTAATTTCTGATTGAAGGCTTGCTGATCTGCTATTAATTTCTGATTGAGGGCTTGCTGGTCGGCCATCAATTTCTTCATCATCTTCTCAAGGCTAGCTTGTTGTTCATCCTAAGGTGGTTTGGATTGTTGTTGAGGTGCTTGAGGCCGATATTGATTCTGATTGCCTTGATTTCCACCCCAGGAGAAATTTGGGTGATTCCTCCAGTTGGGTTTGTAAGTGTCCCCATACTGATTTGTTTGGCATCGATTTGCATTACCCACAAAATATACAGACTCTGGATTTGCTGGGCATAGATTGCTCATGTGACCCTCTCCACATACTTCACAAAATATTTGAACGTGTTGCACTGGCTGGGCTTGTTGCTTGTTAATGATCATGGTTATCTGATTGACTTGGTTGGTCAGCGTAGAGACCTGTGCTGACAATGCTGAGACAACATCTAATTCGAGAACCCCTGGTGATTTTTGTACCATGTTCCTACCCATCTCTCCTTGCCAATCCGGATTGCTTTTGGAGAATTCGTTCAATAGTGCATAAATTTCATCAAAGCTTTTCTCCAATATTTGACCTCCAGCTGCAGCATCTACTACAATTTTTGTTTGGAGATGGAGCCCTTCTATGAAAGTGTGAACTAACACTTCATTCGTCTGATTGTGATGAGGACAGTTTGTGAGTAGCCCCTTGAACCTTTCCCAAGCTGAGTATAAAGATTCTCCTGCTTTCTGTTTGAAGGCAACTATCTCACTTCTGATCTTTGCAGTTTTGCCTGATGGAAAGAACCTTGCCAGAAATTTTCTTGCCAAATCATTCCATGATGTAATGGAATTAGCTGGTTCTGCCTTTAGCCATCGCTTAGCTTCGCCCAACAGAGAGAATGGAAAAAGTGTGAGCTTCACATAATCTGGAGTGACCCCGTTAGTGATATAAGTGTCACTAATCTCCAAGAAGTTCAGAATATGCTGTTGTGGATCCTCGTGCGGAAGACCCATAAACTGCCCGTTTGCATGAAGTAGCTGGATCATGCTCTGTTTCAGCTCAAAGTGCCCAGTGATCCTGGGCTTCACTATACTGGAGGTGACATTAGCAATGCTGGGCATCGCCACCTCCTGAACAGCCATGGGTTGCTCCTCTGCCATGTCCACAGGAAATTGAACAAGTGTCTGAATATTATTCGTGTCCCTTGCTTCCCTCAACCACCTGTGAAATGTTCTCTCAGGTTCAGGATCAAAGCCTTGAAGTCGGTCCTGGCTTCTGACCCTACGCATTCAATCAAAGTTCCTGAGATCTGAGCAACAATCAAGTAATGTTAGACTAGACGAAATAAACAATTAAAGCAAAAACTAGCAAGTAGTTAATATTCAAGTCCCCGGCAACGGTGCCAAAAACTTGTTGCTCCCAAACGCACACACAAGTATACGTGGTCGACAAGTAATATAATGATAAGTTGAGTGTCGAACCCATAGAGACTTGTGTAAACTACTCACGAAATCACTAAAATTGTTATTCAATCCAGCTAAAATCAAAGTTCAATAATATGATTATATTATACTACGATTTTAAATACTAACTAAATTATCAAGTAACGAGTTGATTGTTGTGTATTCAGTAGAGACAAATATTCCAGGGTTGTGATCGATTCACCATTCGCATTGTGTTCTAATTAGCTCTTCCTTTCATATAATTCACTCATGGTTGCTAATTAATCGATAAATGCTCTCATAGCCTTCTCCCGAAGTACTACTCACCTATTCTCAATAGATTAACGCCTATATTCCTATGAAATCAATCTATTAAGAACACATTAAGATCACAATATTTAATTAAGCACGGTGACTAGGTATATTCCTATCCTAACCACAAATCCGCTCCCCCTAAGGGTTAAGATCATGCTCTCTTCAATTCTTTTCTAATCTAAACACGGCTTTCCCAAGCATAGCATAGATAGTAAATAGAACCTAACTGCTGGCTAGACAATTAAGCAATTAAACACAGAATTGAAGAAACTACCATATGTTGGTGATTTATAATCAAGGCTAAGTTAATATCAAACAACAATATTCATGGCTAAATCACAACCCCAAAACAATGGGTGTTTAGCCACTCATGATGTAATCAAACAATTGCATAAGTATTGAATAATTGAAAATACTAGAAAAAGATGAAGAAAACTGAGAATTCTCCGCTTCCTCACGATCCCGTGTGTGTTTTTACTCCAAAGTGGCGTCTCCCCCTTCAAAAATAGGTTTACTCTTGCTTTTATACGTGTTGGGTAGGTCTAGGGCCGAAATAACCTTGTCCCGGGCGAAATATGACACATTTCACGTCACCGGCGCCCAGTCCGGCGCCAGGCGCCCTCCACGGCGCCTCATTATTTGTGCACACTGTTTTCAGCGCCACAGGTGGCGCCAGGCGCTGCCTGTGGCGCCCAAATTCACACATTGCCCGGTTTCGTTCGTTTTGGCTCAAATCTCGCGCGTTTCGCCCCCAATTGCTCCCGAATCATTCCTACACATAAAAACACATCAAATTAACATAAATCAACACATTTAACATCCCAAATTCACGAAACAAAAGTAAAATATGAGGCGATATACATAGAAACATATATGCTTTAAGCTAAACATCAAGTGCAGAGCAGGGCATGAGGACGAAACTATCTCCGCGCATGTTAATTCTTAACATATGCCATCCATGTGGAGTTGAGCTAAACCCTCGATCCCAGCGGATAATCCGGCGCAGAAACATACAGAAAGAAGTTCTAATCAATTTGTACCGACGGAGATACAAACGAAGGGCGGGAAAGCTATAGTAACTGATAGAACAGTAACTGCTAAAGGAAATGATAGAACTGCGAGCTCGTCGAGGGAGATTCTGTCGGAGATGGTGATACCCACTCCAGTTAGGGAGATATGGTACCCACTTTGGCAAAGGAGCAACTGATTGAATAGGAGGAAGCTGTGAAACCTCAGGAAAGTGGATACCTACCAAGGATTTGGGGGAACCATGGAATTATAAGATTGCTATGTTGAAGAATGATATTGTGATGGTGCGATTTGACAATGAAATGGATAAGAACGAGGTAATACAGAGATGCATCTATCGTTTTGATAATAAACCCTTTATTATCAAAGCTTGGACCCCTCGAAGGAGAAATTGTATATTGTGTCGATATATACGGATGAAGTTGCCAGACCTTGAATTTAAATATTGGAGTGCCAAGGGCTTAAAGAAGATAGTTAGTTCTGGTAGGGGAACCTCTAATGGTGGACAAAAACACAACGAAAAAAGTAAGCCTCAACTTTGCTAGATTGCTAGTTAAGGTAAAGGTTGGAGCTCATTTTCTAGATGTTGTCTATTTCAGAAATGAAATTGCCGGGGTGAAGTAGTTGATCAGAAAGTGACCAATGTCGAAAGCGGTGTCGATATTTTAAGAAGTTAACCTATGAACAAATTACTAAAATAAGATCATCTTAATAAAACACATTCAAATACATTAACAAATTTATTTTTAAAATTACAAGCAAATCAAGAGAAGAAAAAAAGACAAAAGCAAATAATTTTGGTATTATTATTAAGAACTTTTTCTAGAAAGCTTTTTACTGAGCCATGCTTGGACGAGGGAGGTATGGGCAGAACTGAATCGATGGACTGGAATCAAATTGCCGCACCAAGGGATCTCTAAAACGTTAATGCAGGATCAAGAGAAGACACGGAGCAGGATGAAGAAGGATATTATGGCTGCAATATATGGGGCTGGCATTTATCAGATATGGATAGCCAGAAACTGGAAATACTTCATGGAATAAAATGTAAATAGTAATTTTATTTTACAACATATTCAAAAATAGGGAAGGAGAGAGTCGATATGATAAGGAATTCAACGAGAGCTAGGAAAGTCAAGTCTCCTTATACAAACGATATCATTTTGTTTCGTTTTGTTGGGGCTCAAGGATCAGGTCATTCGAGTTGAGAAGAGCCGGATGTTGAATGCCCTTTTTGTGTAAATTTGAATTTTTGTTTGTCTCGTAATATATTCACAGTTTGTTACCAAAAAAAAATAACTATGGAGTAATTTGGCATTATATTAAGAGGATTTTATTTGGGAAACTTACACAAATGTCCCAAATAAATCTCAACTTACCAACCTCTAGCCATTAGTCATAGACTTATCAAAACTAGCCAACGAAAATTGAAAAACCAAATAATAGGATTCTTTCTCTCAAAGAATCACATGCAAAAATCACCTTCCATATTTTCAAGCGTGATTAGAAACATTAGATACAAGACAGAAAGAAAATTTCATGGACGGGGTAGCAAATAAGGTGATGAAATACAAAAATCTATGCAATATTCCAAAAATCTAAACAAAAAAGAAACTTTTTCAATGGGTATAGTTGAAATTCATTGAAAATATATAGATAAGTCAATATACAAAATTTGAGGAAGATTGGAGGTGATTTGGACTGGTTTTGCATCGAAATTCGTAATTAAATCGAGTTCAAAAAAATCTTCTGCGACACATGTATCAAACATGTATCACGCGTGTATCTCACACACATGTATACATGGATATACATGTGATACACAATTGATACAAATATGATACACATGTGATACACAAATGATACATAGTGTGATACACATATCATTTTTTTCATGTTCACCTTTTATTTTGAATTTTCAATTAAAACCACCTCAAAACTTCACCGAATCATCCCAAAACTGAGATTCAAACTCTTTAAGTTGTGCTCAATCTATTCTAATAACACCCACTCAAAACAAAGCAAAAATTTGATATTTTTTTACTACAAATAGCTAATTAGCTAATTTGGCTAATATTAGTAATATTTTATCAATTGGCCAATTTTTGTAATGAACTACTTATAAATGGACATAGCTGGTAATTTTCCTTTTATTTGTGTGCATATTAGGGGTGGCATACGGCTAAAGGTGTTAATCGAACGGGCTGATCCAGGATGGACGTGAAAAAAATAGCCCCGTCAGGTTAGTGGGGCGGGCTGGGTAGTGGGCTGACTCATCGGGCTTGGAATTTTCGGGTTAAATTGGGCCCATTCGGGTTCGGGCTAATCGGGTCCGGACCAGGCGGGGTTATTTACTTTTTTTTTTAGTGGATTATGTTTTTCTTATTCAATGTAATTGATACTTAAGTGTTTACAAACTTGTAATTAAGGAAATAAGTATTTTAAGGCATAAAATTAAACTTTTAAACTTTAAAGTTTAATGTTTTAAATTTGAGATTTGGATTTTAAAATTTTAAAATTGAAAGTAAATGGCTACAAAAAATTATTTAATAAGACAAATATGTAAGGATCAAACTCCGAAGGCTTTCGTTTCATATTTTCATTGAATAATAAATAATACGTCAAATTAATTTGCAAGTTCTATTTTTTTTTATATTTGAACTTGCAAATTAAAAGTTTACAACAATTATAAAAAATAAGAAAGAGCGCATCACATGCTTTGCATCATTTTGTAAGTTCATCCCTGTCAACATGAGGTTCTTGATTTCCGGCATTGCTTGAGTCTGAACCGTAAACCATTATATCTTCAATTTATTAGTCCTCCGTTTCATCTACCTCTTCACACCCTTTTCCGGTTCTGATCTTATCCAATCTCTGAAGCACACTAGAACTTTCAAAGTGTTGCTACCCAAAGAATGACGGATATCTTCTAGCTGCTGCCTTGCATTTCTAAATGCCATCTCTGATGCGTTTGTTGAAATCGGCACATTTAACACGTCTCGGGTCATGGCCGAAAGAACAGAAAATTAATTTGAGTTGCTCATCCACCAACCAAGCGGTAGAAATTCCTTTGTGTGGGGCTCTGGTGACTTTTGCAAGTAGAATTGGAGTTCATCAATATTCCTACTAGTTGATGCTCTCCTAGTGTAGACCAAATTAAATAATCTTCAATACCATCATTATCCTCCAAAGCACCGGATGCAGATGTAGAAACTGAACTTGAAAGAATATTTGCATCTACAGCAGAAGAAGAATCAACAATGTTAGAATAATAATTATACAAAGTTTATAAATATTTGTGTAGATTAGAAATACAAGTTTCAACATCAGGGGGTTCAGTTGGTCCAATATCCATATAAACATATAAAGCAATGATTAATTGGCGACAAGTAGCCACTTTGATATAAGGAAGCACCAATTAGGTAAATAGGGGGAATATGATAGAAATATTTCTTAAATTATCTAGCATAGATTCAACAACAGAACTATATCCTTCTTTCTTCTTGAAATTATGGAGTAAAAGAGAAATTTAAGCTATATGTACTAAACCATTTGCAAAAATATGAAAAATGAAGCAAAAACTCGGAATTCTCAGCACTTAACAGGTCGCAGATATCGCATTTGCGACAGGGGGTTCGCATTATGCGAAGGATTCATTGCATTTGCGAACCTGAAGGATTTCTGCTGAGGTCGCATTTGCGACAAAGACTTCGCAAATGCGAAGACCAGCTTCGCAAATGCGGCTGATCAATCGCAAATGCAAAAAGCTGCCTAGGCGATTCTTCACAAATGCGATGGCCGCATTTGCGACCAGAACATCGCAAATGCGAAGAAACTAGAACCAGAAATCAAAATTCATGATAACCATTCCGAAACAAATTCGAATCTCACCCGAGCCCTCGGGGCTCCAAACTAAACATGCACACAAGTCTAAAAACACAACACGAACTCGTTCGTGCGCTCAAATCATCAAAATAACTTCTAACACCACGAATCAGACGCCAAAATGCATGAAAATCAATCTACACTTCAAGAACTTCTAGAATCGCAACCGAGCGTCCGAACCATATCGAATCAACTCCGAATGGCGCCAAATTTTGGAGACAAGTTCTATATGAGAAAACGAACCTACTCAAAGCTTCAAATCACACATAACAACCTTTGTACAATGAATCACACCTCAAGTCAATATCAATGAACTTTTAAACTTCAACTTCTATAACCGATGCCGAAACCTATCAAATCCTCTCCGATTGACCTCAAATTTTGCACACAAGTCACATTTGCCATTACGGAACTATTCCAACTTCCAGAATCAGAATCGATCCCGATATCAAAAAGTCCACTCCCGGTCAAACTTCCCCAAAAATCCAACTTTCGCCATTTCAAGACTAATCCAACTACGGACCTCCAAATTGCAATCCGGGCGCGCTTCTAAGACCAAAATCACCCAACGGAGCTAACGGAACTGACGAAACTCCATTCCGAGGTCAAATGCTAAAAAGTCAAAGTTGGCCAACTCTTCCAACTTAGAACTCAAATCTTGAAGTTCATTCTTCCAAATAAATTCTGGATAACTTGAAAACCAACATCGACGATTTACGCAAGTCATAATACATCATGCGGAGATACTCGATCCCTCAAAATACCGAGCGAAGTGCACATTCCCAAAACGACCAGTCGGGTCGTTACAGCTAGATTTTTTAAAACATTGTAGTAATTTAAGGAAGCTCAAAGCGAGGTATGTTGGCTAAACTCTTCTCTTAGAATTGAACCCCACTATGTACTTGTAAGTCCCGAATTGTTCATCATAAGTCGATTATTCCAAATAAGCGTTGTGACAAAAGATATATGTTCAATACATGTTTCAAATGTTCTTGTTATGTTATGTTACTATTTGAGAATGTGTTCAAAGTATGGATTGCACATCTAAATGTTATAACTTCAAGTAGTGTTTCAAATGAAAGCTATTATGACAAATTGTGTAGAGACTGTGATTGGGATTACACCTCCACCTGCATACATTGGGGTGAGGCGGCAGGACCGCTTTGTGTAGAGTTGTAGTATTGTAGTTACACTTCCACACGCATACATTGGGGTGAGGCAGCAGGGCCGCTTTGTGTAGAGACTGTGGTACTATGGATACACCTCTACCCGAACATATTGGGTTGAGGCGGCAAGGACGCTTTGTGTAGAGGTTGTGGTATGGTCATTGCACCCCCACCCGCATACATTGGGGTGAGGTGGCAGGGCCACTTTGTGTAAAGGTTGTTACAAAGGATCCCCGACTTAAAATTATAATTGTTATTGGAAGCTCTTCATGAATTTTGCCTTGACTTTAACGGCCATCTAAGCCCCTTTTATTGTTACCATGATTCATCATATTCTTGTTGTATTTCCAAGTCCTTAAATAGGTGTTTTGGTTTTCATACTAGTAATATTCGATATGTACTAACGTCCCTTTTGTCGGGGGCGCTGCATCTTTAAATGGATGCAGGTAGTTCTACAGTTGGAGGCATTGACCAGTGATAGCATTACAATCTCTTTCCAGCTGACTTGGTAAGCCCCACTTTATTTCGGGGTCGTGTATCTTTTGCTCAGTGTGTATTATGTTTTGAGGTATAGCCGGAGCCTTGTTGCCGGCACTATTGTTGTACTCTTTCGTATTTATTAGAGGCTCTGTAGACATGGTGTGGGTTGTGTATTAGTGTTGGAATAATCAAGCTAGTAATATTGTATGTGTATCACATGTTCCACTTCAAACTAAGAAAGTGTATGTATTTTGAGATTTTAAAATAGAGTAACTAATAGTAATGGAGTTGAGGTTATTTATGAAATCATGTCAGTGTTTAATTAATAGAATATATCTCCTCTTTATTCACCGATGAGTTGGGTAGAAAGAAATCTAACATGCTTGCTCGACCGGGTTATCTCGGTTGAGCGTCGGTCGCGCTCCCCGGTGTCGGGGCGTGACAGGGTTGTAGACCGGTAAAACCCGTTAGTGGGTTGCCGGGCTTACCGGGTTCCGAGGCACCGGTTACCAAAAAAGGCCCGCCCCCGTCCGGCTAAACCCTTAACACTCACCAACCTGTCCCACCCCTTAGCGGATCAGGCTGACTCGGGTTGAACAGGGTCGAACCGGATTGTCAGTGGGCTGGCCCGGCCCATTTAACAAGTTTACATACGACATATCAAGATATATTGATTTTTGAGCTAATTAACGGGTTTTATTCTATTCAGAAATGATTTATCAAATAAGAAGCTGTGGTCTATGAATTTTAGCCTTTGAATTCATTTGGTCGAGGATTAATACGTCGTTGATAAAAATTATGGTTTGAGAATTGGTAATTCAGTTATGTTAATAAAAGATATACTACTACTATTTTTCTTTTTGAAAATAAAAAATTTGATTAGGTTGGATATTATTTACTTTACATAAAATATTAGATATCCATATTTTCTTCTTATTCGAACAGATTACAGACCATTTAAAATTTCTGAAATTTAATATAATATAATAGGTAACAATATACATTTTCTAATTAAGATCTCATCCCAGTCAAATTTCTGAAATGCTTCCCATAACTTTTGCAGTAAGAATGGTAGGTAAATATGAATCGGATTTACTTTCTAAATAGTATAATTTACCCAAGTCTAGGTAAAGATACTATAAAAAGCCTGTTGCATCTTTTACCAAACTACACAGTTTGAAAGTTGATATATACTTTCATAATATACTTTCATAAGAATGGCCAAGCTTGTAAACTCTGCTCTTTGTTTCCTTCTGATTATTGCAGGTTTGTATTAGATATTTCTGATTCTTTTTCTTTTTCTTTTTGAGAATTCAGATTGAGCATGAGGCAAATCCGTTAATTTCCTTTTCTGCCTAAACTTACGCTATTCATATTTACAATGATCAGAAGCAAGACAGATCTTTGATTTAAATTTAATTACTTCAACATTTAAGATTCTTAGCACCGAATATGTTACTGTTAAAATGATGGGTTCAAATCTTTATTTTCTAAAATTTAGTGAATCTCACACACACATATATATACACACTCAATATTGTAAATATTGAATTTAGATGAAACTATAGTCAAGAGGTTACATCCGTCCCTAATAATGGTATCTTTACGTTTTCGAGTTATAGTGAACTTTTATTTTTCCAATTACTCATCCTTCAAGTCATATTTTTTAGATTTAGGTTATATTATGAGTTTTAAGTTATATACTTTAATATAAAAAATATTTATATTACTTTTAGTAAAATTTATCAGTAATTGTATATGTTATTATTCTATATTCCAAACTATCATATTCGATTTGATATGGAGAGTCACTTATTGTTTTAGGCCAACTTAACTTGATAATATAAAAATTTAGACTGTTACTGCATAAAGTATAAACGCATATATAGTAAATACCTGGCAAGTTACGTACATATATCTATAGGTAGACTATGTCATGAACTTATGATGAAACAAAATAAAGTTCTTTTCTTCTTTGGCATTGATATAATGAGGTGTTGTCAATTTTTGTTGCAGTTGCGTTGGCAATTACTCAAGTGAATGCACAGAAGAGATGTAGTGTGGTGTTGAACCCAGAGGGGTGTGTCCTTTTTGACTGCAAAAAGGAATGCTTTCAGAAATACAACGGGAATGGACTTTGCTCAAGTTCTGGCGCCACTATTGGCCAATACATTTGCACCTGCGTTTATAATTGTACTTGATCAATTCCCTTTTGATGTAACTCTGATTCAAACATATACTTGACTTACGAACGAATATCAATGTTAGACCGTTGTTCTTTATTTATTAAAAGAATATTTCGTTCCTTTCTGGCATTTAACCTTTTAATTTTTTGTTTAACCATCCGTTATTTGAAGTCTAATGACGCGACTAATTCGAATTCGCCTAATGTAAGCTTACTACGGAATAAACCTGTATTTCTGCCGAAAAATTCTTCATTCCAGGGGCCAGCCTAGTGCTTTAGTTACAGAATTATCCGAACTAAGTAGCTTTAGATCAAAACCTGTAATATGTATTAATTTTTTACTAAATTAATATAAATAAATTTTGAACTTGGTAAATTAAATGGGTTAATAGAATATTAAAGTTGAACCATAAAGTTTAAATCCCGAATTCGCTTTTGCTTCATTCTGGGTTCAACTGAAACATGTGATTAAGGGCATATAATAAATCCTAACTATCTCACCACTGTCCCCAGGATGGTTAATGTCTTTAAATTAATGCTTCCTCTAAGACAAGGTACTAGTATCACAATTTACAGCAATGAACTATCCCAATGAACCATTCAATCATAATTCTCTTTCTATCCACAGTATCTTAAAGGAATATGAATTGATCCTTATTTGATACATTGCAAGATTATACCATAGTCATGATGAAAGATGGATGGACAGCCTTACATAGTCATGTATGTTTGTAGACTTGTTTTGAGGAAGAAAATATTTGCACAAGTCAGGGTGCTATGGCTGTTTCAGAGTATGTAGTCCGATTCAGTGACTTGGCTAGACATGCACCGGCCTAGGTTTCTACAGTTCGAGAGAGGGTACGTCGATTTATTGAGGGACTCATTCCCAGCATCAGAACTAGCGTGGCCCGGGAGTTAGAAATGGATATCTCATATCAGCAGGTTGTGAGTATTGCTGGGAGAGTGGAGGGCATGCTTGCTCGGGATAGGGAGGAGAAAGAGGCCAAGAGGTCTCGAGAGTTTGGCCATTATTCTAGTGCCCGTGCCCTAACTGCAGTTCGTCATGGTAGGGGCTATGTGAGTTGCCCCATTCGTTCAGCTCTTCCAGCCACCAGTGACATTCCAGCTCCTCCTAGACCTCAGGAGCCTTATTATGCACCGCCAGTATCTAGTGCGCCTCCCACACGAGGTGCTTTCAGTGGTCAGTCTAGCAGACCTGGCCCAAGTCAGCCACGGCTTCCACGTCCTCCCAGAGCTTGTTTTAAGTGTGGCGACACTCGTCATATGGTGAGGAATTGCCCCAGACTTAGGAGGGGTGCACCTCCACAGACTTCTCAGCCACAACGTGTCCACCAGATCCTCAAGCTATGATTACAGCACCAGCTGCCACCCCACCTGCTCAGCCAGCCCGAGGTGGAGGTCGGGGAGGTAGAGGTCACCCTAGAGGGGGAGGCCAGGCCAGATACTATGCCATTCCTGCTCGTACAGAGGCTGTTGCTTCCGATTCTGTCATTACAGGTATTGTTCCGGTGTCATAGGGATGCATTGGTTTCATTCGATCCAAGCTCCACTTATTCCTATGTGTCCTCTTATTTTGCCCAGCATTTGGGCGTATCTTGGGGTTCTTTGAGTTCCCTTGTTTATGTGTCTACTCCTGTAGGAGATTCTTTTGTTGTGGACCACGTCTATCGCTCGTGCTTGGTTACTCTTAGTGGTTTTGAGATCGGAGCCAATTTATTATTGCTCAGCATGCTAGATTTTGATATTATCTTGGGCATGGACAGGTAATCGCCCCATTATGCTATTCTTGATTGTCACGCCAAGACCGTGACACTGGCTATGCCAGGTTTACCGCGATTAGAGTGGAAGGTACATTAGATTACACTCCTGACAGAGTTATTTCATTTCTTAAAGCTCCACGAATGGTTGAGAAGGGGTGTGACTCGTATCTAGCCTATGTGAGATATATCAGTATTGATACCCCTATAGTTGATTCAGTCCCAGTAGTGAGGGATTTCCCTAATATGTTTCCAGCTGATCTTACGGGCATGCTGCCCGATCAAGATATTGATTTTGGCATTGATTTGTTGCCGGGCACTCAACCCATCTCTATTCCTCCTTATCGTATGGCCCCTCCTTAGTTGAAGGAGTTGAAGGAACAGTTACAGGAATTGCTTGATAAGGGCTTCATTCGGCCCAATGTGTCACCTTGGGGTGCTCCCGTCTTGTTTGTGAAGAAAAAGGATGGTTCTATACATATGTGCATTGATTATTTCCAGTTGAACAAAGTTACAGTTAAGAACCGATATCATTTGCCTCATATTGATGACCCGTTTGATCAGTTACAGGGTGCCTGAGTGTTTTCCAAGATTGATTTGCGTTCAGGTTATTACCAGTTGAAGATTTGGGAGCTAGATATCCCGAAGACTACTTTCAGGTTGCATTTGATGATCATTGTATTTCGGCCGTATCTTGATTCATTCGTCATTGTCTTCATTGAAGACATTCTGGTGTACTCCCGGCGTCGGGAAGATCATGAGCAGCACCTGAGGACTGTGCTTCAGACCTTGAGAGAAAAGAAATTATATGCATAGTTCTCAAAATGCGGGTTCTGGTTGGATTCCGTGGCATTTTTGGGTCACGTGGTGTCGACTCAAGGGATCAAGGTAGATTCGAAGAAAATGGAAGCGGTGCAGAGTTGGCCCATACCGTCCTCAGCTACAGAGATCTGTAGCTTCCTTGGTTTGGCGGGGTACTACCGTCGATTTGTTAAGGGATTCTCATCCATTGCAGCACCTATGACCAGGCTGACCCAGAAGGGTGCTCCGTTCTGGTGGACGGAGGAGTGTGAGGAAAGCTTTCAAAAGCTCAAGACAGCTTTGACTACTGCCCCAGTATTGGTATTTCCTTTAGGTTCGGGGTCTTATACATTTTATTGTGATGCGTCGTGAGTTGGCCACGACGCGGTGTTGATGCAGGACTGTAGGGTGATTGCCTACGCGTCCAGACAGCTGAAGGTGCATGAAAAGAACTATCCTATCCACAACCTCGAGTTAACTGCTCTTGTTCATGCCTTGAAGATTTGGAGGCATTATTTGTACGGTGTCCCTTGTGAGATCTACACCGGAGTTTGCAGCATCTGTTCAAGCAGAAAGATCTTAATTTGCGTCAGAGGAGGTGGTTAGAGCTACTTAAGGATGATGATATCACCATCTTGTACCACCCTGGAAAGGCCAATGTGGTGGCCGATGCTTTGAGTCGCCGGGCAGAGAGTTCGGGGAGTTTTGCATATCTACCAGCAACAGAGAGGCCCATGGTGATGGATGTTCAGGCCTTAGCGAGTCAGTTTGTGAGATTGGATATTTCTGAGCCGAGTTGAGTATTGGCTTATGTGGTCTCTCGGTCTTCTCTTTATGATCGTATCAGGGAGCGTCAGTATGATGACCCCCATCTACTTGTCCTTAAGGACACGGTTCAGCACGGTGATACTAAGGAGGTCACTATTGGAGAAGATAGCGCACTGAGGATGCAGGGCAGGCTATACGTGCCCAATGTAGATGGATTGCGTGAGTTGTTTCTCCAGGAGGCTCACAATTTGTGGTACTCCATTCATCCGAGTGCCGCCAAGATGTATCAGGACTTGAGGCAGCATTATTGGTGGTGTAGAATGAAGAAGGACATAATGGAATATGTGGCCTGGTGCCTAAATTGCCAGCAGGTGAAGTATGCGCATCAGCGACCGTGTGGATTGCTACAGAAGTTAGAGATTTCGGAGTGGAAATGGGAGTGGATCACTATGGATTTCGTTGTTGTACTCCAACGAACTCAGCGGAAGTTTGATGCAGTTTGGGTGATTGTGGATGGGTGGACCAAGTCAGCTCATTTCCTTCCTGTGATGACTACCCATTCTTCCGAGCAGCTGGCTCGAGTTTATATCCGCAAGATTGTCAGGCTTCATGGCGTGCCGGTATCTATCATCTCTGACCGGGGTACGCAGTTTACATCATGGGTCTGGAGGGACGTACAACATGAGTTGGGTACTCAGGTGGAGTTGAGTTCAGCATTTCACCCTCAGACGGATGGGCAGTCCGAGCGCACTATTCAGATTCTAGAGGATATGCTCCGTGGGTGTATGATGGAGTTTGGAGGTTCTTGGGATCAGTTCTTGCCACTAGCGGAGTTTGCCTTACAACAACAGTTATCTGTCCAACATTGAGATGGCACCGTATGAGGCTTTGTATGGTAGGCGGTGTCGGTCCCCAGTGGGTTGGTTCGAGCCGGGCGAGGCTAGATTATTGGGTATAGACTTGGTTTAGGATGCCTTAGAGAAGGTTAAGGTGATTCAGGATAGACTTCGCACAACCCAGTCCAGACAGAAGAGTTATGCAGACCGAAAGGGTTCGTGATGTTGCATTCATGGTTGGAGAGCGGGTCCTACTCCGTGCTTCGCCTATGAAAGGCGTTATGAAGTTCGGAAAGAGGGGCAAGCTGAGCCCAAGGTTTATTGGTCCCTTTAAGATGTTGCAGCGAGTTGGGGAGGTTGCTTATGAGCTTGCCTTACCTCCCAGCTTAGCAGGAGTTCATCCGGTATTTCGTATTTCGATGCGCCGGAGGTATCACGGGATCCATCTCATATGTTGGATTTCAGCTTAGTCCAGTTGAACAAGGATCTATCTTATATTGAGGAGCCAGTGGCTATTTTGGACAGGCAGGTTCGAAAGCTGAGGTCAAAGAACATTGCATCAGTAAAGGTTCAGTGGCGGGGTTAGTCGGTCGAGGAGGCGACTTGGGAGACCGAGCAGGATATGCAGCAGTCGTTATCCTCATCTTTTCACCACTTCAGGTATGTCTCTATGCTCGTTCGAGGACGAATGATTGTTTTAAGATGGGGAGGATGTAACGACCCGGCTGGTCGTTTTGAGAGTTAGAGCCCCGATCCCCTATTAACTGCTTTTCCCATATCTATTTCTACTATTGTGACTTACCAGGAGGTTTTGTTTTGGTTTGGAGTATTTTGGCACACTTAGTCCCTAAACAGAGGCTTAAGTCTTAGAATTTGGACCGTAGTCGGAACTATGTGAAGACGACTCCGGAATAGAGTTCCGTAGATTCCATTAGCTCCGATGGGTGATTTTGGGCTTTGGGGTGCGTCCGGATTGTATTTTGGAGGTCCGTAGCTTATTTAGGCTTGAAGTGGCAAAAGTCGAATTTTTGGAGTTTTGGACCGGTAGTGGAATTTTTTATATCGAGGTCGGAATCCGATTCCGGAAGTTGGAGTAGGTCCATAATGTTGATCATGACTTGTTTGCAAAATTTAGGGTCAATCGAATGTGGTTTGATAGGTTTTAGCATCGGTTGGGGAAATTAAAAGTTTCAAGTTCTTTAAGTTTGAATTGGAGGGTGATGCGTGATTTTAGCGTTGTATTTGAGGCCTAGGCTAAGTTCGTATGGTGTTTTAGGATTGGTTGGAATGTTTGGTTGAGGTCCCGGGTGCCTCGGGTGAGTTTCGCATGCTTAACGGATCATTTTTGGACTTTGGGAGTTGGTCGATTTTTCTGGTGTTTTATTGCAGAAAATTCCTTCATCGCGTTCGCGAGGGAGGTCTTTCGTTCGCGTAGGTCATCTAAGAGGCCAGCTGGGTTTGTTCTTTGTGTTCGTGACTTTGTTCTTGCGTTCACGAAGGTATGGAACACTAGGGCTACGCGTTCGCGATAAGGACCTCGCGTTCGCGTAGAGTCAATGGTCAGATTGGTTCCAAGCATAATAGCCTACGCGTTCGCGATGAGTGTCCCTCGTTCGCGTAGGGTCAGGTTAGTTGAGCTTCGTGTTCGCGACCAGTGCATCGCTTTCGTGACCAGTGCATCGCATTCGCGACCAGTGCATCGCGTTCGCGATGAGTATTTTTTTTTACTGAAGCAGCTTGTTCTTCGCGAATACGAGGCTTTGACCGCGTTCGCGGAGAAGGTTCACCTGCGCAGTATTATACATTTCAAAAACGAGGGTTTATCCATTTTTATCAAAACTTGAGTTTGGGAGCTCGGATTTGGACACGATTTTGAGAGATTTTAAGATATATCAATTGGGTAATGATTATACAGTTGATTTTGGTTACATCCCACTAATCTATCATTAATTTTATCATTTAATTTTGGATTTGGGGTGAAAAATTGGAAATAATTGAGAAAAGTTCTTAGGCCGAATTTTGGGGTTTTGATCGAGATTTTGGTATCGGATTTGAGTAAATTTGGTATGTTTGACTCGTGAGTGAATCGGTGTTTGTAATTTGTGACTTTTATCCGATTCCGAGACGTGGACCTGGGGAGGCTTTTTAAGCGATTTTCAAATTTCTTGCCTTAGCTTTGATTTCATTAGCTAGATTAGTTCCTTGTACTTATATTTATGTTATGTAATTGGTTTTGGCTAGATTTGGGCCATTCGAAGTCGGATACTCGTGGAAAGAGCATTGTTACAGATTGATTGAGCTTGGTTCGAAGTAAGTGGCTTGCCTAACCTTGTGTGGGGGAACTCCCCTTAGAATTTGGTACTGTTTTGATATGTGAGTGATGTGTACATGAGGTGACGAGTACGTATACGGGCTATTTGATGTAAAACTCCGTTTTCTCTAAGTTATAACCTGTTTCTCCTTATTTGAACTACACTAGCATATGTAACTATCCTGTTTAGTTTAGAATAACATGCCTACGTGTTTTAACTGCCTATCTGAACTCTGTGCAGCATGTTTAGTGTAATTACCTGCTTTCCTTGACTTGAGCTTAGTCTAAACTGTAGGTTTTCTTGCTGTAACTGTCATTTCTGTTGGTTGGGCTGCGTGTTGACTTTGGGACTACGGATTTGTATTCTGGGAGATCCCCCTGTACTGCATATTTACTTTGGGACTACGAAACGGTATTCCAGGAGATCGCCCTGTACTACATATTTATTTTGGGACTACGAAACGGTATTCCAGGAGATCCCCCCTGCACATTTACATTTGGGACTACGAGACGGTATCTCGGGAGATCCCCTGTTGTTATCTCTGTGTTCTGAGCTGTTGTCTTTCTATGAGTCTATTCTTGTTAGATTTTCGTATTTATTTTGACTGTGATATTTCATTCTGTCTTATTTCATTATATTTATACCAGTAGGGCTTGACCTGATATCGTCACTACTCGACCGAGGTTAGGCTTGGCACTTACTGGGTACAATTGGGGTGTATTCATGCCCTTCCCTGCACATGTTTTTCATGTGCAGATCCAGGTACCGCTTATCAGCCGCATTACTAATAATAGGCTATATTCATGTAGTTTAGGGACCATTGTTTTATGAAGGCTAAATGACAACAAATGGCTCTAATTATGAATTTTGTGCTTTGCAGGAGAAAGTCTTCATTACGAGGACATTGAAAAGTGTTTGGAGAAAGCCAATCGGAGGTGAATGCACTTGAAAGAAGAAGGAAAAAAATAGAAAACAACTGAACTTCATGAGCGCGGGCCAAGCGCAGGCACGCTCCAGCCGCACTCGTCGGGCAGAATAGAACGTGATATGTGCTGTCGACGCCCCCTTTTTCTCCCAAAAATGGAGTTCGGAATTGGGTATACGATATTCGGGAGGACAACTCTATTCCCTTGCGATAATTGGGTTTTTTAGTTTGAAGAGTCGCCACCTAATGATTATAGTGCATTAGGACACTTTAAGGAAGAATTTGAGATGAAGAACCAGAGTTTGGGTAAGGGCTAGAAATTATCTCGAGGGGAAGGTGTTAGGCACCCCTCAAGATCCACTAGTGTGGTTCCCGGCCATGCTACAATTGTGACTTTGAATGCAAACAAACAAGTAAACAAGCAAGCATTGCAAATACGAGAAAACTATTACAAATAAGGAGCACAAAAGGTTAAAAAAAAGTGCTGAATTTTAGGGAAGGAGCGGTTTAGTTAAAAGTGTAAGTAGGAAGAAGTCAAGTACTTAGTGCGAACAATCTGAAAATTATGTGAAAAACAGAAGTCGAAAGTGCAACAGCTTTTTAAGATTCAGAAAATTGTTAAACTAATAAAGAGGGAGGGGGGTCCTAGGTTTATATATTACATGGATCATTCGCACAACACTGGTACTCAATTGTACGCATAGTGTTATCGTGTAATCATCATCTCCATGTCTACCCTTTCCCACCCCGTTAAGGTATTGGAGCGCGGAATGGTATCGTTTGCCTATCGCATGCTATTACCCGTCCCAAGCTATCAGTCCCGGGGCATTAGGACTTCTAATCCTAAAAGGGGAAGAAAGGGATGGGGGCCTTTATGGAGTTAAAGGACAAAATTCTAATCGACATTCAAAAACAAGTAACAAGTAGGGGGAATGAACAGACAAACAGGTAAGGCTCACATAAACCCCGTAAATCAGATAACATATAGTTTAGCATGCCTTTACACATACTGGTTTAGTCTTTAAAATTAAAAATTAAGCAGCGAGCGGACTGGTTCGATACATACGTTTAGACAGGAAGCCCACATTAGGCAATTTGGATCCAATTGTCAAAACTTAAGGTATTTTAAGCGAGTGATTTAGAAAGTACTGGTTCTAGAAAAGTAGTCTAATGCCGGAAAGTACAGACTGCAGTCAGTTTAGAAATAAGTTTTAAGAGAATCATGAGTATAAACCATAAAAGGAGTTCCAGAGTCAGAAATACTTAAGGAAAGAGTAAACTGCAGAACTGTTTTAAAGACAATTTCAGGAAGACCAAAACTTAGTTGGAAAATGTTTAGGCAGAATTTTAGAAAGAAACCTTTTCAGAAGAGGTGTTGATTTGAATAGCTCAAATGTATACTGATTCAAAAGAGTTTTGTCAAAAGATTGAGGCTGAAAACATTAAGACATTAGAGACCAGTTAACAGATTGTTATTGCTTAAGAAGAATCGGACGAACTTGATGCGGAATCCTATGATATCTATATCTGATTTAAAAAGTCTATTAAGAACTGGTAAGAAGAGGTAATTATTTAATTACCCTACAGTTTGCCTAATGCATATGCATTCCCTATAGGCATGATTTCTGTAACGACCCGACCGGTCGTTTTGAGTACTAGCGCTCCGTTCAGCAGTCGGAGGCCATGAACAACTTCATTTTGGGTATCATGACTTGTACGCGTGGTCGGAATTTGATTTCGGGAAGTTCGGAATAGATCTGGGAAGAGAATTCTCATTTCGGAAGCTTAAAGTTGAAAGAATGAACTAGGATTGGAATTTTGAGTAAACGACCTCGGAATCGGGATCTGAAGGTTCCAGCAGGTTCGTATGATGATTTCGGACTTGGGCATACGCCCGGTGCGGGTTTTGGATAACCCGGGAGCGTTTTGGCGCCTATTGTGGAAGTTGGCATTTTAGAAGAAATTTCATAAGTTTGTCTTGAAGTGCATTTCATTGTTATCGATGTCCGTTTGGGATTCCGAGACTAGGAATAGCTCCGTATGGTGATTCTGGAGTTGGGGGCGCAATCGGAAGTGAATTCGGAGGTTCGTAGACCATTTTGAAGCCATTTGGCTAAAGGTAGAAATTTGAAAGTTTTTGAAGAGTTTGACCGGAGGTTGACTTTTTGATATCGGGGTCGGAATCCAATTCCGGAAGTTGGAGTAGGTCCGTAATGTCAAATATGACTTGCATGCAAAATTTGAGGTCAATCGGACGTGATTTGATAGGTTTAATCATCGGAAATAGAAGTTGGAAAGTTCAAAGTTCATAAAGCTTGAATTGGGGTGTAATTCATGAATTTAGCGTTGTTTGATATGATTTGAAGCCTCGAGCAAGTCCGTAATGAGTTTTGGGATTGGTTGGTATGATTGGTTGGGGTCCCGGGGGGCCTCGGGTGAATTCCGGGTGGTTAACGGATCAAAAATGGGATTTTTGGAAGAAATATGCAGCTGGTATCTGGTATAACCGCTTCTGTGGAAATGGGATCGCAGAAGCGGGGAAGAAGCCGCAGAAGCGGACTAGGGCGAGGGCAGCCAAGACCGTAGAAGCGGCACTTTGACCGCTGATGCGGAACAGCAGAAGCGGTTGGCTAACCGCAGAAGCGGAAAGCCTGAAGCGATGGGAACCGCAGAAGCGGGATCGCGGAAGCGGAGAGATTTCCGCTGAAGTGAAAATAGCTGGGCAGTGAGGTTGTTTAAGTAGGATTTTGAGTTCATTTCTCCCATTTTTCATGGCTTGGGGGCGATTTTTGGAGAGCTTCAAAGAGGAATTTTGTCATCAATGTTAAGGTAAGTTATTCCCACCTATTATATGCTAAATACATTGATTATGTATGAGATTAAGCATGGAAATTAGTGTAAATATTGGGGTTTTGGTTGGAAACCTAGAAAATTATAATCTTGGATTATAGCCGCGATTTTGAGTATGGAATTAGGAGAAAGTTACATATTAGAGTTCCCCAGGTCATGGGTAACCTTTATCTTCGAAAAATTTCGGATTCCGGGCATGTGGGCCCGAGGGCATTTTGGTCAACTTTTCGTTCGGGGTTAGGAATTGTTATAAATTGAGTTGTGAAGTATAGTTGAGCATATATTAATGGATTTGTGTGATCATTGGCTAGTTTTGGTGCGTTGTGCGTTGGTTCAAGCCTTCGGAAGGATGTAGAATGCCGGTTGCGAGTCTTCGGAGCGAGGTGAGTCTCCTTTCTAATTCTGTGAGGGGGAAATTACCCCATAGGTGAGTTAAATTGATTATGTGCTCCTAGTTGTGGGGGCTACGTGCGCACGAGGTGACGAGAGTCCGTGCGTAGCTACTATTATGCTATTGTCCGGGTAGTTTAGGACCCAAAGCATGTTAATTGTGGATTAATTGTGAAATCATAGACGGCTTGAATTGCTTAAATCACATTAATTTAGTAATTGGATTTTCTAAAAGACTTTAGCTTCATTTTCTCAAACTATTAAAGAGAATTGGCCTTCCTTGGATAAATGCTCTATGTGGACTTCATGACTGACTGTTTGTCTGTGTGTGTTTATTTTGGAACGGGCCGAACGCCACGACAGATTAATAGATGCATCTATAGGCGCGCCGTCGAACCTCGGCAAGTGCACATTTATTTCTGTTAGAGCGGGCCGACGCCTCGGTATGATTTGCGCATGCTTGTACTGCTGCCTGGAACTTAATTAAATTGTTGTTGCCTTTCATGGCTTAAAAATATTCGGAATATATTTAAAAAGGAAATTCTGGAAGATTTCTTATAAAAGAATTAATTGATTATTTGTTCCCTTCTAGTTGGACTAAAATCATGTTGATAGAATAAACCCACTGGTTAGTATATATATATATTAAAGAGGAACCATTATTGGACCATTAGAAAGTGTCAGAGTTGACCATCTCGTCTCTACCCCTCCGGGATTAGGCG
>NW_017674336.1:0-28253 GCF_001879085.1 Nicotiana attenuata | reverse complement strand
ATTTGTTCCTTCTAGTTGGACTAAAATCATGTTGATAGAATAAACCCATTGGTTAGTATATATATATATATATATATATATTAAAGAGGAACCATTATTGGACCATTAGAAAGTGTCAGAGTTGACCATCTCGTCTCTACCCCTCCGGGATTAGGCGGGATACTTACTAAGTACACGTTGATTACGTACTCATACTACACTTCTGTGCATTTTTGTTGCCCAGGTACATGATACATTAGCGGCCTATCGGCGCAGCAGCACGGACGATTCAGGGACTAGGTGAGTTGCAGTATGCAAGGCGACCTGTAGCTCTTTAAGTCCCTTTCTAGTAACTGTATTTCTTTTCCGTCCATTGTATTCCGGACGGATGTTGTGTTGTATTTATATCCTATTCAGTAGTTGCTCATGCACTTGTGACACCGGGTTTCTAGGATGGTTTCAGCAAACTTTGTACTAATTATTATTATTTAAGTTTGAATTCAAGAAATGATCTTTATTTATGTAAAACGGAAGGAAAAACCTTAGATTTTCAAAAGTATTAAAAGAGGAATTAATTGGTAATATAGTTGGCTAGCCTGACAGCGGTGTCCGGCGCCATCACGACCCGTAGTGGATTTGGGTCGTGACAACATGGTATCAGAGCTCTAGGTTCCCGTCGGTCTCACGAGTCATGAGCAAGTCTAGTAGAGTCTCGCGGATCGGTACGGAGACGTCTGTACTTATCCTCGGGAGGCTGCAGGACTGTTAGGAGTACTTCCCTTCTTGATTTCCTTATCGTGCGGTTCAATTCCTTTGAGGCTTATGCCTTTGATTCCTTTCCACTCAATCTTACGTGAGCGCTTGTTATAAATCGAAAATGGAAGGATTGCAATGGCGCTGCAAATGTGGTGCGGGATGATTTTCCCGGTATAGTTGATTGGACTATTATAGTCGTATTACAGAAGTAATCTACATTGTTTAGCTCCGTAGCAGAACTTCTGAGAGCCTTGAGGCTAGGCACAGGTTGCCATAATGCTTATGAGCGACTATCCCGCATTATTGTTGTGATGGTGGGATGTTTGCTCACGTGTCGGGGCAGTGAATGACTTGAAGGGAGGTTTACTCAGTGTGTAATCAAGGGAGGCAGTACTTTATTTCCGGCAGGGGGAAAGCCAATCGAGCTAAGGATGGTCAGACGTGAACTAGTGGAAGTAATGAAATGTGGTAATTGCAAGCGTGAAGGAGTTCTCTTCTTTATTGGGGTGCTATTGTCCTAATTGGACGTATTAAGTTTGTCGATGTTATTATCTGCTACAATTCGCCTTATGGCGGGATATTGTGAAATACTATTGAAGATGCAACCGTCATATATCGCGGGATGCGGTGGTTTAGGATTTAATCAGTGTCTCAAATGTTGACGATTCGATAAAGATGACCTTCAAATGGGGTTTTAGTCAGTAGCGATTTGTGGATTCAGGTGCTATGAAGATAAATTTTATTAAGACAACGACTGAGCAACAAAAGATGAGGAGGACATATGGGAAGTGTCAGGCAGAGTTTTAAAACTTCTAAAAGGCCAGGCTTAGAGAGCGCAGGCCGAACAGTTGGTTAAAGGAGTGAGTTTGCCCAAAGTGGGAGAGTGGCGGGGTTGTATAGGGCCTAGTAGTAGGATGACTATGCACCTAAGGATAGTTTGGAAGGATCTGGGATTTTAGCGACAGGCAATGGAAGTCGGTAGATTAATTCGAAGCATGGTGTTGTTATACGGCAGGAGATTTGATATGGCGGAAAGGAGTTGCATGAAGTGAAGAAAGACGTAGCATGACTTTGAAGTGAAGGGATGTTGTTGCACAATTAATGGATGTCCACGAGGGGTAAATGGACTCGTGCAGCTGGAGAGTAAGCTCAGACTCAGGATGGGTTATTGATGTCGTAGTGATGGTACCCTACGCAGCAGCGTTAGAAGATGCCGGGGAGTGATTTCGACAGGTGGGGTATTCCGGTGAGCAGGTTAGCAGTCGCATGGTGGCGAGGCTTCTGCGGAGAGTTCTACTGGATATGCAGCAAATGGAATTGTTGTGTGAATGGTGGTATCAAATTGAGTTTCTACGGTAAGATACCGAGAATGCCAGCGATTGTCGGTGCGAAGGTGGATGATGATTCAGAATATGAAAGATGGGGATTTACATGAGAATTCCGAGAATTTGCGGCGGATGATTGCGCAAGGTTATGCCAACAAGAGATTAAGAATAATGGTGAACTCCAGAGTTTTGTAATAATGGCTTCAAGCTAAGTGGGAGAGTCCCACCGCTTACGATTTGGGCTTCATGGTTAGCTACTTGCGAGGTTTCTGGTTAATAGCATACTGAGGGGTTGTCTCAGCTACGGAAAACTACCATAAGTAGTATGAGCAGAAAAATTATTAAAGGTGTGCTATGGTTGGCCTTATGGCTCATGTTCGAACTTGGGAAAGAATTCGGGATTTATGCCTTGTATGGAAGCGGGTTCTAACGGGAGTAATTCTGCTAGGTGCCTCGTCGAGAGGGTATTCCTGTGTTATGAGATCTATGAAGCTGATTTAATTCGGGACCAAGTCAGAGCGGATGGCTCTCAGTAATGGTCCTAATGGATTCAACAGGGTAAAGTATGGTGCTTAATGATTTCGAGCCTATAAGTACAATTAAGAATCAAGCTTGGAAAGCAGCTTATGAGAGGTGGCACAGAATGTTCCGTGAGGGTTGGCTTGTGATGTAGCAATTGGGAAGCACGAAATGGTTCGTAGGAGTTGAGACAGCATGGTCTTGTGATTTAAGGTCACTCGGGATAAGTGTAGATGGAGTATGATGTGTGGGACGGAGTTAGTATTATTTCTAAGGCAAGCAAGGATAAATTGGGAGGAAAGGGATTGATTAGCCATAGTTGAATTTGGCATGTTGGGATTTGAGATCAGTTCATTCAGCGTGATCAAGTGGTGTGTATGATTTGTGGCGGTACGAGTGAGGTTTGCCGGAGCCGTAATGGGTGTTATTCAGGAGCCTTCTATTGTTATGGCTTGTTATGTGGGAGGCAGATTCCGGAAAGGGTTATGGTGGCTTGGACCACCACTTGCAGAATTGCATATACTACGGATATGGGAAATACCTATGTGTTTCTATGGTTCCCCTGAAGTGAGTAAAGTGCGAAGCTCTTATATGATAAAGTGTTAAAATATTAACGATTTCGGGGTTATGATGAAAATCGTGTTCTGTCGTATGTTGGCACATTGGGTGCAGTGAGTAGCATGGAAATTCGAAGTAAGGATCAATGTTGCAGCTAGGGATGGCAAGGATATCACGGGCTCGGATGAGCAAGGAAGTGGTTGAATGATTAAAGTAAATTGGTATCGTCTTTAGCGTCACCTGAGGTCGATGTGTTGTGAAAAAGGCTTTGCATCCTGGTAAGGATTCTTGATCGCTTTTCAGCGTTAGTGTATCCGAAGCTTTAAATGTACGGACTCGATATTTATTTCAGAAGATTGTGGGAGCGTGTCCCACGGGAAGATTGTGTAAGTGTGGCAGGTAGTCACTTGATTGACTAAAGATTTAAGCAAGTATAAGGATTGTGGTAATAACATTTGTTTGAGAAACTATGCCTGGAGGGCACTTTGTTTACTAGGTATGAACTGAGGAGGTTGCTCCGGTTATAATGGTTGTTCTTATATGTTACGAGGCAAAAGGGAGTTACTATGGACCTTTGAAAGGTTGTTAGCCAAGCTTACTAGGTATGAACTGAGGAGGTTGCTCCGGTTATAATGGTTGTTCTTATATGTTACGAGGCAAAAGGGAGTTACTATGGACCTTTTAAAGGTTGTTAGCCAAGTGGGTGCAATCAGAAGTCAGCTTGAGATCAATGGAATGATTTATATATGTGAACCGGGCTTTATATCAGGCCAGTCGTGTATATTTCAGCGAGCGTTCCTCATGAAGGGACAGTCAGGGTGTTATTTCGTCATCAGCTATTCCAGTAATGATGTATTGCGCCGTATGAGTTGTGAGACGGCTTGAGAAAATTGCTTACGTGTTGAGAATCCGCGTAGAAATGATGTGTTATGAGCAGGATGGCTTTGAGATTTATGCTGTATATTGCACCTTAGTTGTGCTTGAGTTTTGTAGCCTATAGTGCTATGTGTTTTCTCAGGGATGGTATTATGCGCTTAGCGTGCTTGCGATCGAAATTCGATGTTTTGTTGTAATAAGCAGATTTAGCTCGAAGTGCAATCTCCTTCATTGAGATCTATTTGTGGATCAGGTGGCACGCCGCCATGGGTATGTTACTTGGATCTGGTTGCGCGCCGCAACAGTGTGATGTCGAGTCTAGTTTTCTATATGCTATTCCTTTATGTGTTTTGCTTCCTATTTTTTAGGGAAAGTCCGTATTAGTGCGGGGTTTAGATAATTCCTTCCAGAATTCGATTTCCTGTTTGTGTGGTGTTCAGATTGGTGGCCTATTGGCGCATGGTAGCATCGTATGAGATTTTAATAATTTCTGGGGTGGCTTATTGCCTGAGCAGTTGTATCGGATGAGACGAGATCCCTTGATCAAGTATTCTGTGCAATCCAGCTATATGAGGTATATTATGGAGATAAGGCCATTATTGGGTTCGGAATGAGGTGAAGGTCTTGTCAGGAGTGTAGACCTAATGTTTTGTTGACTCGGCGATTGACTATGAATGTTGGTACATCTCTTCCGTCGTGGCGGTATGGTAAAGGTTAGGGTAAGACTTGTATATGTCATGGGATGCGATGGGAGCATCGGATCGGTAGAATTTTGGCTAAGTTGATCAGAGAATATTATTGTGGTCCTGTGGATTTAGTGTTGCAAAGTAAGAATTCAGCGAAGTTATGCCGTTATGTTTGAGTACAGCGTGTAGTGATTGATATGGTGATGTATGTTGGAATCAGGCCTAACATAGGATTCCGGATGTTGGAATCGGGCTCTAAGGCTTATTTGCTTGAATAAAAGGGAACATTTTCAGAATTTATCGAGCTTATGTGCTGAGCTAAGTTGTGGTAGCACGGAAAGGTGCATGAGGTGCTAAACAGTGATTTCAGACTACTCCAGTACAGTTCTCAGCACGTTCGAGGACGAACGTATGTTTAAGTGGGAGAGAATGTAACGACCCGACGGGTCGTTTTGAGTACTAGCGCTCCGTTCAGCAGTCGGAGGCCATGAACAGCTTCATTTAGGGTATTATGACTCGTACGCGTGGTTGGAATTTGATTTCGGGAAGTTCGGAGTAGATTTGGGAAGAGAATTCTCATTTCGGAAGCTTAAAGTTGAAAGAATGAACTAGGATTGGAATTTTGAGTAAACGACCTCGGAATCGGGATCTGAAGGTTCCAGCAGGTTCGTATGATGATTTCGGACTTGGGCATATGCCCAGTGCGGGTTTTGGATAACCCGGGAGCGTTTTGGCGCCTATTGTGGAAGTTGGCATTTTAGAAGAAATTTCATAAGTTTGGCTTGAAGTGCATTTCAGTGTTATCGATGTCCGTTTGGGATTCCGAGACTGGGAATAGCTCCGTATGGTGATTCTGGAGTAGGGGCGCAATCGGAAGTGAATTCGGAGGTTCGTAGACCATTTTGAAGCCATTTGGCTAAAGGTAGAAATTTGAAAGTTTTTGAAGAGTTTGACCGGAGGTTGACTTTTAGATATCGGGGTCAGAATCCAATTCCGGAAGTTGGAGTAGGTCCGTAATGTCAAATATGACTTGCGTGCAAAATTTGAGGTCAATCGGACGTGATTTGATAGGTTTAATCATCGGAAATAGAAGTTGAAAAGTTCAAAGTTCATAAAGCTTGAATTGGGGTGTAATTCATGAATTTAGCGTTGTTTGATATGATTTGAAGCCTCGGGCAAGTCCGTAATGAGTTTTGGGATTGGTTGGGGTCCCGGGGGGCCTCGGGTAAATTCCGGGTGGTTAACGGATCAAAAATGGGATTTTGGAAGAAATATGCAGCTGGTATCTGGTATAACCGCTTCTGCGGAAATGGGATCACAGGAGCGGCCCCGCAGAAGCGGGGAAGAAGCCGCAGAAGCGGACTAGGGCGAGGGCAGCCAGGACCGCAGAAGCGGCACTTTTACCGCTGATGCGGAACCGCAGAAGCGGAATGCCTGAAGCGATGGGAACTGCAGAAGCAGTAAGCGGTCCGCAGAAGCGGGACCGCGGAAGCGGAGAGATTTCCGCTGAAGCGAAAATAGCTGGGCAGTGAGGTTGTTTTAAGTCGGATTTTGAGTTCATTTCTCCCATTTTTCATGGCTTGGGGGCGATTTTTGGAGAGCTTCAAAGAGGAACTTCGTCATCAATGTTAAGGTAAATGATTCCCACCTATTATAAGCTAAATACATTGATTATGTATGAGATTAAGCATGGAAATTAGAGTAAATATTGAGGTTTTGGTTGAAAACCTAGAAAATTATAATCTTGGATTATAGCCACGATTTTGAGTATGGAATTAGGAGAAAATTACATATTAGAGTTCCCAAGGTCATGGGTAACCTTTATCTTCGAAAAATTTCGGATTCCGGGCATGTGGGCCGGAGGGCATTTTGGTCAACTTTTCGTTCGGGGTTAGGAATTGTTATAAATTGAGTTGTAAAGTATAGTTGAGCATATATTAATGGATTTGTGTGATCATTGGCTAGTTTTGGTGCATTGTGCGTTGGTTCAAGCCTTCGGAAGAATGTAGAATGCCGGTTATGAGTCTTCGGAGCGAGGTGCGTCTCCTTTCTAATCTTGTGAGGGGGAATTTACCCCATAGGTGAAGTAATTGATTATGTGCTCCTATTTGTGGGGGCTACGTACGCACGAGGTGACGAGAGTTCGTGCGTAGCTACTATTATGCTATTGTCCGGGTAGTTAGGACCCAAAAGCATGTTGCACGTGGATTAATTGTGAACCCATTGGTAGCTCGAATTGTTTAACTCACATCGAATTAGTAAGTAAATTTCTAAAAGGATTAAACTTCATTTCTTAAATTGTTAATGGAGAATTGGTTTTCATTTGAATAAATATTCCCCGATAAGTTCTTATTTGACTGATTGAGCATGTATTTTATGTGTGCCTGCGACGCATGGATGATTCGCGAGCAGGATATGTTTTTATTTATGGAACGGGCCAAACGCCTCGGTGAGAATAGATGCATCTATGGTTCGTGCCGCTCGACCCTCGGCAGTGCACAGTTTACATTCCTGTTGGAGCGGGCCATCGCCTCGGTGATTTGCGCATGTTTATCTGTTACTCGAAACTTGTAAATGTGGAATTGGCCCTACGCGGCTTTATATAACCTGATAAGATAATAAAGAATAGACTTGGGAAGCCCTTGATTTTATTGTTGAAGGTGTTTACCTGTTTTCTGGCTTCACAATTAGAACTTCTATATAAATCCATGATTATTCTCGCACTTACGGAATATTGTTTATTGACCTCTAGCGAGTGTCGAAGTTGGCCATCTCGTCTCTACCCCTTCGGGATTAGGCGGGATACTCACTGAGTACACGTTGATTACGTACTCATACTACACTTCTATGCATTTTTGTTGCACAGGTACATGATACATTAGCGGCCTATCGGCGCAGCAGCACGGACGATTCAAGGACTAGGTGAGTTGCAGTATGCAAGGCGACCCGTGGCTCTTTAAAGTCCCTTTCTAGTAACTGTATTTCTTTTCCGTCCATTGTATTCCGGACGGATGTTGTATTGTATTTATATCCTATTCAGTAGTTTCTCATGCACTTGTGATACCGGATTTCTGGGATGGTTTCAGCAAACTTTGTACTAATTATTATTATTGAAGTTTGAATTCAAGAAATGATCTTTATTTATGTAAAACGGAAGGAAAAATCTTAGATTTTCAAAAGTATTAAAAGAGGAATTAATTGGTAATATAGTTGGCTAGCCTGACAGCGGTGTCCGGCGCCATCACGACCCGTAGTGGATTTGGGTCGTGACAATAATTTAATAACTAACTTTTAAATAAATTACTTATCAATTTAAAATTAAGAATGGCAAATAGTTTGGTATGAAAGAAAATATAGAGGCAAACCTGACGTTGTATGATTAAAATATTAGGACAAAGAATACAAAAGTTATCGTGTAGTTTTATCATCGGAAAAAGTAGGATATAGATTATTCTTACGTTTATGCTTTTACATGATTTTGTGTTTTAGTTCATATTTTTAGATTGTCGATGGTTTTCTCTTTTCGTTTTAATTATTTTATATGAAGTAAATTTTTAATTAACTTTAATTGGACAGCTTAAGAAAATAATTATATTAATAGGATTCCTAAAGGTAATTATGTAGGATTCCTAACGTGTAGTATTATATCGTAAAACTAATAGGATTATAAGACTAATATCTAGAATTCTGGTTATGTCCTTTTATTATGAGTTACTTAATATTATAAGGTTATTTTTGTAAACCGACATTGTATTCATGCTTTTATAATAATATAGATTATTGGAAACTTTATTATCCTAAATATTCATGTTTAGTAAATTATCCTACCTACACTAATTTTATTTACAAAATATATACATTCCACCTTAAAAAGCTCCCAATCCATTATTAGTGCCTTTAATTAAGGGATTTAGTTACACACTTTTTCCTTTTTTTTTTTGTCCTCTCTCCCCTCTTCTCTCCAGATTCTGACTTTCTCCTTCATTTTCTCGAATTCCTACAATACAGCATCAAAAAAATTCCCATAGTTGAACTTGAGACATAGATGATTGAATAATATGTTAGTATATAGGAGTAGCTTGTAAATGAATTAAGTCAGAATAAATACAAAGGATTAACATAGTAAATCCATCGATTTATGTTGCTTTATTTATTTATTTTATTTTTGGCACAGAATATATGATTTAATTAGGCTGCTAAAATTTAGTGGACGTTTGGATTACTTATATAGGAAGAGTATCGGAATTCAATAGGTACAGAGGAATAAGGGAGAAATTCAAAAATAGCCAGATTTACCACTGGTCATTGAAAAATAGCCAAGTTTCAAAAGTTATCGAATTTTAGCCACTTTAAATCTGAGCGAAAACACTGTTCAAAATCCGGAAAAATACGCCCGCAAATTTTATGGGAGTTCCAGCATAAGTATGCTTGAACTCCCGTAAATTTTACGGGAGTTCCAGGATAACTATGCTGGAACTCCCGCAAATTTTACGGGAGTTCAAGCATAATTATGCTGGAACTCCCGCAAATTTTACGGGAGTTCCAGCAAGTATAATTGTCCAGTATAATATATTGGAGTTTGGAGCACTGGTGCTCTAGTCTCCCGCAAATTTTACAGGAGTTAGCAAAGTATACCGGTCCAGCATAATATGCTGGAGTTCGTACACAAATGCACCAGAACTCCCGTATATTATACTGGATCGGTCCCTGTTGCAGCAAAATAGTGGCTATTTTTCATTGACTTGATAAACGCTGGCTATTTTTCATTGACCAGTGTGAAAACTGGCTATACCATGATATTTTAACGAGGAATAACCATAACCATTTGACTCTACCCAATAAACACTATAAATCCCACGTCCATAAGTCCGTCAAAATGGACTTAAGCTCTTTACATTCATAATATAGAGAATTTTTACAAAATCGTAATATTTTAAATTTGTGTACTGGATAATTCGTTCTATTTTTCATATTACTAAAATCACTTTTTACGAATAGTTATTTTCTGGTGATTTGATAGTTTTTTTTAATACATTCTTCATTCCTGATAACATGCGACGAAGACACCGTTGCCAAAGCCTCTCTCACCTCCAAGTTATAAACAACTACAATATAATACCACTTAAATATAATTTTTATACAAATTTTATACAATATGTCTTTTGTATATTTTGTATCTAATTTATACATAGTAAAAACAAATTACATACAACTAATTATATAATATACAATTTATCTACAACTTTCACACATTATTTCTACCAAGTTAAATACAACTACAATAACATACAACTTAAATATAAATTTTATACAATATGTCTTTTGTATATTTTGTATCTAATTAATACATAGTAAAAACAAATTTCATACAACTAATTATATATTATACAACTTATCTACAATATTCATACATTATTTCTATTCAGTTATATAAAACTACAATAACATACAACTTAAATACAAACTTTATACAATATGTCTTTTGTATATTTTATATCTGATTTATACATAGTAAAAACAAATTTCATACAACTAATTATATATTATACAACTTATCTACAATTTTCATACATTATTTCTACTCAATTATATACAACTACAATATCATAAAACTTAAATATATGTTGTTCAACTTTCATACAATAGTTAAATAAATAAAAGAAAAATAAATAAACAACAGAATATAATTTTTCTACAATTTTACTACAATTTCTGCAATATAATGTATGTCATGTCTTCTTCTTCTTCTTCTTCTTCTTCTTCTTCTTCCTCTTCTTCGAGTGTCAATCTGAAATTCAGCCAAAACCAAGTCTAATCTTCACCAAAACCCCTCAAAATTGAGATATAAACTCCAAACCATATTCCCAATTATTTGCAACAACACCCAATCCAAACAAATAATGATTTTTGAAAACCCAAATTTGAATTCAAAGCTTCAAAGCTTTTTAATGGCTGTCAATGGTGGAATTGCTGCTCTCTTTTCCTTTGCTTTATATTACTGAAATTTGGGATTGAGAGATAGAGAGAGACGTAGAGAGAATTCTCAATTCTTTGCAACAACATCCAATCCAAACAAACAATGTCTTTTGAAAACCCAAATTCGAATTCAAAGCTTCAAAGCTTTTTAATGGTTGTCAATGGTGGAAGGGTTACAGATTTTCGCTAGTTTTAGAAGAGGAAATAGTGGGTGATTGAAGAGGAAATCGTGGGGTGTGGTTTGATACGTGGGTGAGGGGGTGGGATTTGGAGAGAGAAACTTGGGGGGAGTAGGAATATAAGGTAGAGTTAAATTAGAAGACTAATTAATACCATTAAAACCCCTAAAATGTACATAAATACTAATTAGGTATATAAAAGGTAATTATATTAAAAGTTAAGCATGGAGGGTAATATAATTTACTATATGGCATAGGAATGTAAAAATTCCTATCCCGTTTGTCCCTCCTGTCCTGAGTGAATTTTCAATTTTTTTTTTTGAAATAGCGCCGTTGGGCAACAACGTTGTTTGCAAATTTAGCCGTTCCCAATAGCTATAAACGGCCACATTTGCCTCCTCCTCTCTCCAAACTTGTAATTTAACCTTTAAGTTTATTAAATTATACTTTGGCCCTATTTTTAATTATAAATATCTCCATCCTTCTTTATTTTTTCCCACAAAAATTAATTATTCTCTCTCAAATCTCTTATATTCTATTTATATTATTCTCTCAATTTTCTCACAATCATCTACGTTTCAAGTATTTGGGCAAATTTTATGAGCAACTTTCAAGCTTCAAATTAATTCGTCATGTATTTGGAGCAATTTTTTGGTAATTTCTTCAAGTTTCAATATTTAATCACGGTGCACTCATTTCATCTCCTAATTTTAATATTTAATTTTTGCGTATCATCTTAGTGCTTAATTTTTGTGTTTACTTTACATGTTCCATTTTCGTATTTCATTTGTGTGTTTAGTTTTTATTAAATAAGTCAAAAAACTAGTTGTTGCAAACTTTAAAAACTTAGTCCTTGACAAAAAACTAGCCATTGCCAAATATAATGCTTAAATAATTAAAAAAATAAAAAGGCCCACATAAGGCCCGCGAACCGTCCCATCCCATCCCGTTTGTTAGCGGGATGGGATGGGCCTACCGTTTCGCCTATTTATCCCGTTCCGTTAAGGTCGGTCCCGCCACAGTCCTGGCTAAATGTCGTCCCGTCCCATTCTGTTGAAGAACCATAGTTTTCCTTGAAAAATGAGCAATCCCTTTCTTATTATTTCCTTATTCCCTCCTTTTAGTCAATTCCTTGTTCTCTTTTTATTGTTTCCCCCAGTCCCCTCTTAGAAGAGTTAACATTTGCCCCCTTTTTTGCTAAATAGGTCCTTTTTACTATTAATTTTTCACTTTTCGGTTTTTTTTTGGTAGTTTTGTTTTTGGTTTTCTTTTAGAAAATAATAAATAAACAAATAAAATACAACTATAGCTAAATTAAAGATACCTAGATAAAAATACTTGTGGCCTCATTCCTTTCCCCAACTATTTTTCACCAAATAGAAGTCCACGCCATCTTCTACACCATATCCAACAATTATCATTGCATGCATGGCTTCTTTTTTTACCTTCTTCAATCAGTTTCTTTGTGGCTTCAATTTCTATCTTGGTGGGGCCCATGTATACTTTCTGCAAAAAAAAAAAATACACAATCAAAACATATATTGTATCAGTTATAGCTAAAAGAATGAAAAAGAAAGTTAAATTAATTTACATCACTGAGATGATCGTTAAGACTTGGAATAAAAGGAACATCAAAAATTATAGGTTGTTGCTTAATCAAATCTTCTATTACTTTCTTGTTCAAGTTCTCGTTTACTTTGTTAAATTCTTTTATCTTTACAATATCCTACAACAAAATGTTATAAATTATCTTAAATTCTATTCGAAAATTAAGAAATAAATTAAAACTAAAAATATCGAACAATGATACTTACACTTCATATAGGCCTTGACACTCACCCCTTTGTTTAGCAAAGGGATGTTTTGCTTCCTTAACTATGCCATGGTCCCTAGCAAAGGTATATGCCTTTGCACAAGAACAAGGAAATCATTCTTTCTCTTTCAAAGCTGCAAACCAAATAGGCTTGTCATAGTAAGTGTACATGCAATCTAATAAATGTTGCTTTGAGAGGGGATCTCCCTATTTTTACGAGCACGTGCTGCGATAATAATTTCTGTTGCGTCGAAAGCCCAACAACAACGTCCTACCAATAAATAGATTATTTGTCAAGAATTTTAAAGCAAAAGACAAACTCATAACAATCATATTTGAACTGAGTAAAATGATAAAAAATTAATGAAACATACAACAACGTGCTTGATCATACACCTCTAAAAGGCAATCTTTGCGCACCCAACTAAACTTGATTTGAACATCCAAATATATTAATATTATACCAATGTAAAAGATTTTCAGCTAATTAAAGATTATACCCAAGGCATGCAGTCAATAGATGCAACAAATTAATAGAGCTAGATAAACTAGAACACATTATCTAAAAATAATGATACTCATACGGAACTTCCCGATCCCTTCTCTCTCGATGGATGATGACGAATTCCCCCCTCTCCCATCTTCTTCCTCTCACACCTCCCCCCTCCCCTCCTGTGAACTTCGTGAAGCTAAAACCCTCGTGGGATACCCTGGATGCTGGGTATGGAAGCTATTTATTCAAAATAAAAGCTACGCATATTGTCTTAAATTTTGATGATCCCAAACTGAAGTATTAGGAAGCCAAACTTAAGTTTGATAGAAAAACAAATGATTTTATAGAATGTACGGCTACATTTTATGCCACATTTGAGAAAATTGTTCAAGCGTACGGTACTATGCTAGAGTCTCAGCAAAAGAGTATTCATGTTACTGCGCCTCTTGGCTATACCCGATTCGAAGGAAATTGTGTTTTGTTTGTTTAAATATTATGCCATGTATCTGATACTTTTACCATTGCCCCTGCATCTACCAATCCCGATAAAAGGGCTGAGTCTCTATAGAAGACGCGCAAGAATAAGGTTATATGCCTTACCGATCTTCAGATAGAGAATTTCAAGCAAATACTTTTGGGTATCCAGGTTGATATCATGCAGATGTTAAGAACGGGGTCATGTATCGACGCGATGGCAGAGTAGTTCTTTGTAATCTAAAATGGAAGGGCCTCCGTAAAACTACACGTCAAAGGCGTCTCAATAGAACTCGTGGCCTAAAGCCAAATTTTAATAAGGGAGTTTAGTTTTTTTTTCTTTTTATTCTATTGTATAGTTATCTTGCAAAATATAGTATTAATATTACATTGGTTTCTTTTTTCATTGGTTTCTTTTTTCTTTCTTTCTTTTTGTCCATTGTGTAGTTATCTTATAAAATATAATATTAATATTTATATTGGTAAGAAAATTCAAGTTAATAAGATGTTAGCCGCGTATTTACAATTCGTTATGTTGGATCTTATTGTAAAAAATATTATTTATCAATATGAAGATTTGAGTATCTTAATTCAAAGTTTTAAAATATTTCTAGTGTTGAAAAATAAATAGTCTTTNCAAAGTTTTAAAATATTGCTAGTGTTGAAAAATAAATAGTCTTTCTCTCCAATTTTATAAGGATTTTGTATTTTTTTCTTTTTTCTATAAACTTTAATTTTGTCTAAGCGAAAATAAGATAGTAAATTCACAAACTAAAAATATTTTTGGGGCCCCAAAATTTAGGGGGCCTAAAGCAAAGGCTTTTCTAGCCTCCCCCTTGAGCCACCCTTGCTACACGTTTACAAAAAGATTTCACCTCATTTTGGTCCCTGATCGATTCTACTATGAGTATGTATGGACGTCTGGATCCCTTGTCTCCTCTAGTTCAACGATTTTATGACATGGTGCACGACTGGCCATCAGATGCGGCAACGTTTCAAGAGCATTGTAACTGTCTATTTGATTCTCCACTGTTCTAGACCACTTCCATAAAAGGTCTCTTCCTTGAGACACTTTCAAAATACTTAAAAGGGCTGATTTTGTGGATGACATAATCTTCAACATGGATGCCTACATTCCTGGCTGAAGAGGGAGTTTCGTTCACCGATCCTCATTATGTAATTGCTATAAATATAGAAGTAGGGATCAAGATTCTGGTAAAGATCCTAAGCACCGGTACAACAAATCATTTGGAATTGTTGTGATTGGAAGAAATATTTAACTCACAACTCCTTTGCTGATGATCTGACTTTGGAGCTGGAGGCCAAATTTCCTAGTATTATATCTGACTTATATTATGAGTTGGCTGCAGCAAAATATGCATTATCCCATCAACTCATGGCGTACAAATATAGATCCATCTATTTGTGATACGTTGATCAAACCTCTGGTTCTTATAAAGTGATCACGTATTACATTAAGGAGCAAGTGGGATTTTATTGTGTAGACCCAACCCAAGATGAGTACTTAATTTGAGCTGATCAATAGTTGAAGATAGGAGCGAGCAATATTCTGGGCTTTTGATACACCCTCAAAGCAGATAACATTTAAAATCTAGTATTATTAATTTTGTCGCCAGTGTTAGCATATTGTAGCTTATGGCTTCAAAAACTCTATATCTTTTGTAGCTTTTGATGTTTTAATACCTAGGATGGTTATTGACAGGGTAAAACAAATGAAGACAGGTTTTGCTCTTTATAAATTTGCCCATCTTCAGCTAGTTGATGTTATTATACTATTATTCCATATTTTTATTTTTTTAAAATCACAAAATAAAACTATTAATAACATTGATAATCCAAATCATCCAGAAAGCTAGTAATTAATATCCATAAAAGCAAAACGTGTTCTTGCTCAAGTGCATAGATATTACAATTCAATAGTTGGCATAAGTTTCAAAATGTCTAATACCAAAAGATTCCTACTAAGTCAAGAGTTTCAGTATAAATCTAAAAATCTTTTCAAGTGACGTCTAATTCTTCACTGCTGTCATCTTCCTTTTCTTCATTTTCTCCACCTCAAATTAAGCTCTCAAATTAAGCCCCTTAAACCCCTTCTCTTCTTTTCCTTGGGCGGAGGCACAATAAAATCCCATTTGCTCCTTAATATGATGCATGATCATTTTCTGATCTTCAACTCTGACTTTATTATTCACCCTGATTTTCTCAGCGTATTTCAAATGTAACTTTTCATATTTGAACGGGTTTTTCTGGAAGGATAATGCATTTTCTCCTGTTGCCAACTCATAATATGAGTCGGCTATAATGCTAGAAAATTCTGCCTCCAGCTCCGCAATGGCTCCCCCAGCAAATTCGTGGTGAGCTAAATAGTTTCTACCAAACACAACAATTCCACATGTGCATTTGTTGGAGTACCATTCATAATTCAGAATATAACTATAGCAATTCTTTAACGTGTGGTGCCCATTAACAGCTCTCGTTCTCCAGTTAGGAATATACAAATCCATGTTGAAGATTTCTGTACTATACAGGTTAGCATGATACAATTTAAGTGTTGCTGAAAGTGTGTCAAGAAAGATCCCTTTTGTGGAATTGCTCCAGAATATGGGAGAATCAAATAGCCACTCAGAATACTCGGTATGCTCTGATGGCTTGTAGTTGAGCAACATGTCACGAAATCGTGACACGAGAGGAGGCAACATTCGCGGAAGTTCATCTTTATGAATCTGAATAGTAGACTCCATCAGCGACCAAAAGGGGTTTAAATCATTTTTTATATGCTCTTGGACATCATAAGGGAAACCATCAGATTTGATATTAAACAAAACTACAGTGCTATTGTCTCGATACATAACCCCATTCTTAACATCTCCATGATAATTCCCACTGTCATGTATAGCCTTGATAGCCGAAAATATTTGTTTGAATTTCTCAGTATAAAAATCGTTAAAGCATATATGCTTACTCCTGAGCATCTTCCATAGAAGCTTGGGCTTGTTATGGGCAGATGGGTATAACTTTTCAACGAAAAGCACACCAAATCCTTGGAATTTGGTATATCGCAGAGGGATAGCAACATTAGTACTCTTTTTGATAGCCTCTACCATAATAACATAAGCTGCAACAGCTCTGTCAATGAGAGATAGAATGTAGTCGTACATGGTATATAATTTTTGGCTTTTTTATCAAACTTAAGTTTTGCATCACAATACTTATAGATCAGCCTGCGAGTACCACCAACTTCTTCTTTGTAAAGAGTTTTAACTTCTATTTAAGTTTTGCATCACAATACTTATAGATCAGCCTGCGAGTACCACCAACTTCTTCTTTGTAAAGAGTTTTAACTTCTATTTAAGTTTTGCATCACAATAACATAAGCTGCAACAGCTCTGTCAATGAGAGATAGAATGTAGTCGTACATGGTATATAATTTTTGGCTTTTTTATCAAACTTAAGTTTTGCATCACAATACTTATAGATCAGCCTGCGAGTACCACCAACTTCTTCTTTGTAAAGAGTTTTAACTTCTATTTGGAACACACAGTGTCCAAACACATCATCCGGGGTATTCCAATTGGGTTCGACGTCCTCCAAGCGGCGAGGGGGGCGAGGGCAAGAGGAAGAAGCAGAGAGAACAGAAAAAGTGGCTTCATATTTATCCGCCATCTCTCTCTACCATTACTCCATATGAATACTTTGTTAAATTCTTTTATCTTTACAATATCCTACAACAAACTGTTATAAATTATCTTAAATTCTATTGGAAAATTAAGAAACAAATTAAAACTAAAAATATCGAACAATGATACTTACATTTCAGATAGGCCTTGACACTCACCCCTTTGTTTAGCAAAGGGATGTTTTGCTTCCTTAACTATGCCATGGTCCCTAGCAAAGGTATATGCCTTTGCACAGGAACAAGGAAATCATTCCTTGTCTTTCAAAGCTGCAAACCAAATAGGCTTGTCATAGTAAGTGCACATGAAATCTAATAAATGTTGCTTTGAAAGGGGATCTCCTCATTTTTACGAGCACGTGCAGCGATAATAGTTTCTGTTGCATCGAAATCCCAACAACAACGTCCTACCGATAAATTTTAATAAGGGACTTTAGTTTTTTTTTCTTTTTATTCTATTGTATAGTCATCTTGCAAAATATATGTAACGACCCGACCGGTCGTTTTTAGAATTCACGCCTCGATCCCCTATTAACTGCTTCCCCTAAGTTTATTCTGCTATTTTGGTTTGCCGGGACATTCGGTGTTGGGATTCGGAGTGTTTTGGGACACTTAGTCCCTAAATGAGAGCTTAAGAGTTGAAAAATGGTCCGTAATCAGAACAGTGTGAAGACGACCTCAGAATGGAAATCCGATGGTTCCGTTAGCTCCGTTAGGTGATTTCGTGGTTGGGAGCGTGTTCGGAATATATTTTGGAGGCTCGTAGCTCATTTAGGCTTGAAATGCCGAAGTTTGAATTTTTTTGAAGTTTCCGGTCCGATAGTGAGTTTTTGATCCGAGGGTCGGATTGGAATTCCGGAAGTTGCAGTAGCCCCGTCATGTCATTTGGGATGTATGTGCAAAATTTCAGGTCATTCGGGCGAGGTTTGGTTAGATTTTTGATCGAAAGTGTGTTTGGTTGGAATTTGAAGTTCTTAGGCTTGAATCTTTGGTTAATTCGGGTTTCCGGCGTTGTTTAGGTGTTTTCAAGATTGGTATAAGTTTGAATAAGGTATTAGGTGGTATTGGTACTTTTGGTTGAGGTCCCGGGGGCCTCGGGATGATTTCGGGTGGTTAACGGAAGAGTTTTGGAAGTTGAGAAATAGCAGCACTGCTGCTTCTGGTATCTTTCCGCTTCTGCGGCTTGGGAACCGCAGAAGCGGAGCCGCAGAAGCAGCCTTGGTCGTCGCAGAAGCAAGATTAGCCCTCCCTCTCAGGAACCGCAGAAGCGGTCGCTATTCCGCAGAAGCGGAACCGCAGGAGCGTTATGTGTCCGCAGAAGCGGACTCTGGTCCATTAAGTGAAAAACGCAGAAGCGGTTGCTTTTCCGCATATGCGGGACCACAGAAGCGGTCCCTTGTCCGCAGAAGCGGAAATCCCTGGGCAGAAATAGAAATGTCGAGGGTTTGAGTTCATAGTTACAAAATCAATTGAGAGCTCGGGAGAGGGCGATTTTGAGTGGGTTTTGAAGAGAAGATTTATGGGGTAACGTTTCTTAATCCCTTCTAGTTATATTTCATTATTTTGTAGTTAAATCCATCATTAAAATTCGAATTTGGGACTAAAATTGGAGGAATTTGGTTAGAACTTCTTAGGCCAAACTTTGGAATTTTGAGTGAGCATTTGACCTCCGATTTGGGAGATTTTTATATGGTTAGACTCGTGAGAATACGAGGGTTCTAAAAATGTAAAAATTATTTGATTCCGAGGCGTTGGCCTGAAGGGCATTTTGGTCATTTCACCTAATTTCACGCCGTAGCCTTGAATTAAATAGTAGAATCAGTTGCTTGAGATGTTATTTACAATTTGTGATTTAATTGAATAGATTTGGGCAATTTGGAGTCGAGTACTCGTGGCAAGAACGTGGTTGCTTGTTGATTTTAGCCGGTTCGNAGTGCTAATGAGGCACGGGTGATTATGTTCGTTTGATCAGGTGAATTGCAGTTTGAATGAGAAGTAAATGACTCTCGAGAATGGTTTTATTGTGTTCAAGATTCTACATGTAACAATCAGGTGTCTTAAGGTTGTGTATGTGGTTAGAGACTGTGTTGTCATTGGAAAAGGTCAAGACTTGTGGTATTTTTATGTTAATTATGGGATTCTATGTATCAGCATCTGGAAAGTGAAGGTAACGAATTTAGATTCGCAGGAAGTTCTTCAGAGTAAAGTATTCCGGAATGTGGTATTTCTGGGAACATTTGAGAGAGTATTCAGTGGCTCATGGGTCTTAGACAGCGTGGTCTTATGCTTGGGTCTCGTGTGGTAAACCTGGGTTGAGGTATTGTGGTGCTACAGCAAGGAAGAATATCAAGTTGATGATGAATCAGAGGGGAAATTTGATAAATGGAATAGGTTGATAGTAGACTGAGTCGGTATGGTAAGGGTACGATTAATTCTTCGTATGTGTTCGAGGTAATGAGACTTACAGGCATTTTGCAGCAATGCTCTTGAGTTTTGGCAGCTTGCTTAGCTTGGTTTGGGTAGAAGGATTCAGTCCTGGCAGTTTAGCTTGTGCACATGGAATTGGGGGAGAGAGTCCTTGTTGGGTTTTACCGTGGTTTGGAGATGAATATATTTTCTATGGGCATGCGAAGCATGGAATGTGTAATGATTCTTCTTCTAGATGGGATTGACGGAAGGTCTTGGCTAGATGAGTTACAGTTCAGTTCTGAAAAGAAGTTCATAAAATTCTTAGGCAACGGGTAGCCTCAGGTAATCAAGGAAATGGTACTGCTAAATGGAAGTGATTTGACAAGAGTATATGTCTCGGAAGAAGGGTAATGTGATTAGGCTGATGATACTTCGGTAGTATTGCGGCACTTTCTTGCTAGATCGACTGCTGATATCTGAGTTTGTTTGATGGCACAGGGGAATTTTAGAATATCTTTCGTGGAATGATTGGGTACTCGAGGTGCAATATGTATTCATACGGCGGAATTTGGGGGATCAGGGTACAGTGATTTCGTGTGCTATATGGAGTTGAGAGTACTGGGAGTTCTCAGGTACAGACTATGTAGTGGTTGTGGATCGTGTGTATTGGTACCGTTAGCGGCTATTGGGATTTGGAAGCTCGAGTGGATCTTTCTTTGCTTGGTATATTAGGTTTTGTATATGATATTAGGGTGTAGACTGGTTGTCTCAGTGTTGGGTTGTTCTAGACTATTGTGCTATGGGCTATGCCGGAAAATGCCACAGGTTGCGTGGCGAGGTGCATCAGATTACGTTCTAGCAGAGTGGTTTGTATTCCAAAGACCAGCGGACGGCTGGGAAGGACTGTTTTTCTTAAGTGGGCCTCGTGATGGATGTCAGTGCAGAGGTTTCTACCATTGATTCAGTTGCGGTGTTGAGAGACCTTTCGGATGCATTTCTTGTGGCCGGGCATGTGGCCGGGCGCGGTTGTGGATTTCGGTATTGATTTGGTGCCGGGCACCGTATCGTACGGCTCCGGCAGGAATTGTGGTAGTGGAAGGAGCAGTTTCATGCCTTCTTGGTATTGAGTTCGTTGGCAGACCGATGTGGCTACGTATTTAGCTTGAGTTAGTTTGGTTGGTCCCGAGTTGTATTGTTGAGGGATAAGTTGATTTGATCGTTATTGAACTTGTTAGTGATCTGGGGAGATCTATGAGTTGCTTTTCTGTGCTGTGAGACGTTATGATTTGTTGGATATGGGCACATGTGGTGCGGTTCTATTAGGGATTCATAGAGAAAGTCGAGCGGGAAGAGTAATTGGGTGTTGATCGGTAAAGGGAGTATCGGTTATGACCTATCGGGTTGCGTGTCATATGTTATTTGTTTCACCGTGGATGTAATGAATTGCCTTGGTTTCAGACATCAAAATGTGCGTGGCTATCGATTTTGATCACAGTGACTTGAGGTGCTTCATGTGTAACAGTGTTTGGATAGGATCGCGCATTGTAGCGAGGCTACGTGGAGTTATGACCTTTCGAGGTAGATTCAGGTGTTCTATTTCTATGATGTGAGACGGGGTCTCAGCCTTGTGTGGTGATGGTACTGATGAACTTGAGTTACAGCTCTTTCATTTGAGTCACTTGTCATGATTTGAGTATGTTCAGACCGTTTCTTATTGGTGCGTGTATTATGCAAGTTGTGGCTTAGGCCTGTATTGAGGTGTCATATCACCAGAGTGGAGTGTTGGATTCGAGGTGGTCGCTGGGGTCATTAATGAATACGAACAGATTTGATCTCAGCTTGTTAGAAGGATAATATCGAGGTTCGGCCCGGAAATCTGTTGTGGTATTAGTCAAAAGGGAAGTGGCTTCATGAATGGTTGATCTGAGAAATGGTTACGGTTTATCGCGTGTTTTATTTATCGTTGGCAGTATATGAAAGTGTTGAAATAAGACTTTAGCTAATAAGAGGTTTTCTATCGGTATTTGGTTATCGTGGGCAACTGCTGTGAATAGAGGCTATCGTTTCGAGTGTTTGGATTATGTGGTATATCGGATGGTCTCACCTGAGGTTGCAGGTATGGGTTACTACAGCTGGTTCGGGTTTATTCTGAATATAGACGTGAGATTCTGATCTTGTGTATGATTTCGGAAAGTGCAATGTGGTTCTACGGTTTATGGTCTAGATGGATTGTGAGATTTCAGCTATGTTGTATTATCGGACCTATGCGAGATAGGGTGACGTGGGATCACCCCGGGTGTATGCTTGGTAAGGTCATTCAGCTATTGGTTGGCTTCTAGTACAACTCTGGGCACGCTCGAGGACGAGCGTTTGTTTAAGTTGGGGAGGGTGTGACGACCCGACCCGTCGTCACGTGAGTTACCGCCCCGTTTTCCCCATTTTTGGTTTCTTTATGTGTTATTATACGAGTCTTGTGTGAATGAGTTTATTTGGATTGATTCTGGATGGAAATGAGACACTTAGTCTCTTCAAGGAAGGTTTGTTTTGGAAAAGTCAACCGGATGTTGACTATTGAGTTAGAGGGCTCGGATGTGATTTCCGGTGATTCGGTTAGCTTCGGGGGATGATTTGAGACTTAGGAGTGTGACCGGAATTGACTTTGGAGGTCCGGTGTAGAATTAGGCTTGAATTGGCAAAGTTAGTGTTTTGGCGAATTCCGGTTGATAGGTGAGATTTTGATCCGAGGGTCGGAATGGAATTCCGAGAGTTGCAGTAGCTTTGTTAGGTGATTTGGGATGTGTGTGCAAAATTTCAGATGATTCGGAGGTCGTTTGGTTGGGTTTTTGATCGAATGCGAGTTTCGGAAGAATTTTGGGAGAACTTAGGCTTGGATTTGATGTAATTTGATGGTTTTAGTATTAATCGTGGTGTTTTGATGATTGGAACAAGTTTGGGTGATGCTTTAAGATATGTTGGTGTTTTTGGTTGAGGTCCCGGGGGCCTCGGGGTGAGTTCGGATGGTTAAACGGAGAGTTTTGGAATTTTTCATGTTGCTGAGCCTGCTGCAACTGGTATTTTCGCTTCTGCGAATCTTGGATCGCAGAAGCGGACACGCTTGTGCGAAGGATTGACCGCAGAAGCGGTGAGAAGGCCTGGGCGCCGGTTCCGCATAAGCAATTGTCTAACCGCAGAAGCGGTATCGCTTATGCGTTTGTGTAACCGCAGAAGCGGTTGAGCTGGAGTTTGGAATTTCCGCAGAAGCGGAAGAAAAGTCGCGGAAGCGGTCCCGCATAAGCGGGAAAGGGACCGCAAAAGCGAAAAGAGCTGGGCAGATTTATATTATTTCCTCCGCGAGCTAGGTCTTATTTTCACCATTGTTGAGCAACCTTGGGAGCTTTTTGACGAGGATTAAGGAGGGTTTCGATGGGAATTGATTGGAGGTGAGTCTCGTGACCTAGAATCATCATTTTTTTGAAGAATCAACACCTAAATTCATGGAAATTTGATTAAAAATGGAAGAACTAGGGCTTGACTTTTGAAATGGAAATTTGGAGTTTGAGGGAGCATTGGAGCTCGGATTTTGGTAAATTTGATATGTATGGACTCGTGGCGAGGTAAGGAATCCATTGATGTTAATTTTATAATTCTTCGAGAAGTGGGCCCGGGGCTCGGGTTTTGCTAGTTTCGAGATTTTTGCTATATTTTGATTGTTTTCGATTGGGTATTGTTCCCTTGGCATATTGTGATGTATTCGCTATGATGTTGGATATATTCGACGCGCGTGGAGGCCGATTTGAAGGGCAAAGGCGTCGCGAGCTAGATATTTCACCGGTTCGAGGTGAGTAATGATTGTAAATGATAGCCTGAGGGTTTGAAACCCCGGATTTGCACATCATAGTGCTGTATTGAGATGACTTGCACGCCGGATAGCGAGCGTAGGGTAGAGCACCTTTGGGGATTGTGACTTGGTCCGTCCCGATTGATGAAATTACTACTTATTTGACTGAAACTACTTGTTATCATCATAATGTGGGCTGATTGCCATGTTTGGGCTTCGTGCCAACTATGTGAATCCTTCAGGGATTGATATCACTGTTATCGCATTACTTTGCATATTACTTGATCTCGGTCCAGGGTTTTAATACTGTTTTGCAAACTTAGCCATTTTTCTAAGATTTGAAAACTTAAACAATATTTTATTGACGTTTTGAGCTGAGAACTATTATTTTAATATTGCTTAAGTGGCTTATGTGCATTTCTGGACTGAGCATGGATCGGGCTGCGCGCCGCAGCAGTGTTATAGTGATTTCTGGAAATATGGATGGCTCGGGCTGCGCGCCGCAGCGGTATTGTACTGATATTGAGGCCGAGGGCCTAGTTGGTGCCACGAGATGGCTTGATTATTTGCGCTTGGGCTGTAGGAGCCCCTCCGGAGTCTGTACACACCCCCAGTGAGCGCCGTCGATGTTAAATATATGGATGGCTCGGGCTGCACGCCTGGTGCTACTTCTTGTACTGCTTACCTGATACCCTGGTGTTATTTGTTAATGGAGTGTCGTGCCCGAGGGGCTGACTTTTGTGCTGACTTGCACTATCTGGTTCGCATTCATTTGCTTAACTGTTGGAAAGAGATATTTTCAAAAGAGGTTTTAAACTGAGTCCAGATATTTCTAAAGATTTTCACAGTTTCACTGTTTTTCTCAAAGGGTTACACTGTTCTATATAGCATGATGGCTTGCTTTACGTGGTTTCTTGCTGCTCAGTTATTATTTACCTTTATTACTCACTGAGTTGGAGTACTCACTTTATTCCCTGCACCTCGCGTGCAGATGCAGGTATTTGCTTACCCGGTAGCGGGTTTGAGCTGGTTGAGGATTTTGCTATCGTAGCTGAGTAAGGTGACTGCCAGCGTTCGCGGCACCGGATTTCTTCTATTTTTATCACTTTTCTTCCGCACATATGATAGTTTTATTAATGTTTTAGACTTATTCATGCTAAGTAAGTATTAAAGAGGTATTGATGTTCTGTTGGCTGGCCTTGTCTTCACGAGAGGTGCCATCACGACCGGGTTTGGGAATTGGGTCGTGACAGTCGGATTGGAATTCCGGAAGTTGCAGTAGCTCCGTCATGTCATTTGGGATGTGTGTGCAAAATTTCAAGTCATTCGGGCAAGGTTTGGTTAGGTTTTTGATCGAAAGCGTGTTTGGTTGGAATTTGAAGTTCTTAGGCTTGAATCTTTGGTTAATTCGGGTTTCCGGCGTTGTTTAGGTGTTTTCAATATTGGTACAAGTTTGAACAAGGTATTAGGTGGTATTGGTACTTTTGGTTGAGGTCCCGAGGGCCTCGGGATGATTTCGGGTGGTTAACGGAAGAGTTTTGGAAGTTGAGAAATAGCAGCACTGCTGCTTCTGGTATCTTTCCGCTTCTGCGGCTTGGGAACCCCAGAAGCGGAGCTGCAGAAGCGGCCTTGGTCGTCGCAGAAGCGAGATTAGCCCTCCCTCTCAGGAACCGCAGAAGCGGTCGCTTTTCCGCAGAAGCGGAACCACAGGAGCGTTATGTGTCCGCAGAAGCGGACTCTGGTCCATTAAGTGAAAACCGCAGAAGCGGTTGCTTTTCCGCATATGCGGGACCGCAGAAGCGGTCCCTTGTCCGTAGAAGCGGAAATCCCTGGGCAGAAATAGAAATGTCGAGGGTTTGAGTTCATAAGTTACAAAATCAATTGAGAGCTCGGGAGAGGGCGATTTTGAGTCGGTTTTGAAGAGAAGATTTATTGGGTAACGTTTCTTAATCCCTTCTAGTTATATTTCATTATTTTGTAGTTAAATCCATCATTAAAATTCGAATTTGGGACTAAAATTGGAGGAATTTGGTTAGAACTTCTTATGTCAAACTTTGGGATTTTGAGTGAGCATTTGACCTCCGATTTGGGAGATTTTTATATGGTTAGACTCGTGAGAATACGAGGGTTCTGAAAATGTAAAAATTATTTGATTCCGAGGCGTTGGCCTAAAGGGCATTTTGGTCATTTCACCTAATTTCACGCTGTAGCCTTGAATTAAATAGTAGAATCAGTTGCTTGAGATGTTATTTACAATTTGTGATTTAATTGAATAGATTTGGGCAATTTGGAGTCGAGTACTCGTGGCAAGAACGTGGTTGCTTGTTGATTTTAGCCGGTTCGAGGTAAGTATCTTGCCTAACCTTGTGTGGGGGACTTCCCCTTAGGATTTGAGTCTTCTTTGTTGATTGTATTCCTTGTACGCGAGGTGACAAGTGCGTGCTCGGATTTATTTGTGGATATTGCCCCTTTTAGGCTCTTAGATCCTTATAATCACCGAATATGAAGTTGTTCTTGGTACGATTGAGCTCCCTGTTATTAGTTTCACCTCTACACGACTTACCTGGAATTATTTGCCCTTTTTGGTTATTCTTGTTGCCTAATTGACTTTTACTTGTTTAACTGTAGGCATTTACCCTTCTATAGTCACATTATCATTCCTAACTGCTTGTCTTTATCTGGAAAGCATTATTTCTATCTCTCGTGTAATTAATTGGCCTTAATTGGAAAGAAGTTAGATATCCTATGTTTAGTGGATACTTCCTTAATTGTAATTATTTGATTCATGTTAACTTCCTTGTTGTAGAACTGAGTATTATGGGAGCGTTGTTTCGTATTATCTCTCCCTTGTTGAGTTGTTCTTATCGCGCTTAGTATTTCCCTGTTACAGTTATCCCTTGAAAGTTAGTTGTACCGTCTTTTGGTGAACGGAACCTCTCGAGTTGATTCTCTTGCCTTGTTCCTGTATATATATATTATCATTTGTTGATATTGTGAGGCACGAGGTTTCTGCCGTGCGGTTGTTGATATTGTGTATGCACGAGGTTTCTGCCGTGTAGTTGTCGATATTGTGATGCACGAGGTTTCTGCCGTGCGGTTGTTGTTGAAGGGTTGCACGAGGTCTTTGCCGTGCTATTGTTGTTATTGATGTTTTGCACATGCGGCGTAATAAGGCGGGATATGTTATATGCTTATATGTGGGTTGCGCATGTGGCGGAATAAGGTGGGAACATTGTGATGCACGTGTGGCGAAATAAGGCGGTGCTTATTATGTTACTAGTTGCACACGTGGCGTAATAAGGTGGGCTATGTCAGGGGATGATTGTAGAGAATCGTGACGGCCTGTGGAGGCATTCCTATTTGTTTAATAATGTGATTGTGGGTTGCTCACCGGTATGAGCTTTATCGCTTGGAAGTTGTGAGGAAACATCGTACGTGCGGTCCGTCTCCTTTTCGTGTTTACTAGCTGGTAGAATTTTGTTAGAAACATTTGCACAAGCATACACGTAGCTGAACACCCCTATTGGAGGTGAATTCCTCCTAATTTTGCTAAGAGTGGAGGTACGCCCTCGTTTATCCATTATGTTAGTGAGAGTGGCCCTAGTTAGCCAGTTAGTTGTCGGTATGACCATGAGATTGATGGGGCACAGGATGCCAATTGTTAGATTTCAGATGTTGGGTCTTCGCGAGTTGTGGTTTGTCCGAGATAAGACCTTTGTGAACATCATTGTAGGATATGAGTTATTGTCTTGTTTTCCCATTGCTGTGTTGTGACCTTAGGATTTGGATTGTGATTCTGCCGTCACTTCCTATCCTTATTTATTATATCCTCGTTGTTACTTGTTGTATTTTTCCCCCTTATTGTGAATTGTAGCATTCTTGGTCATTCATGCAGTCTTTACATATTTATATGTCATTTCCATTGTTTCTATGATTATACTGTTTATTGACCGGTAGGTGCCTTGACTGTTCCTCGTCACTACTCCACCGAGGTTAGTCTTGGTACTTACTAGGCACCGCCGTGGTGTGCTCATGCTATTCTTCTGCACATTTTTTTTGTGCAGATACAGGTACTCCCACTCAATTCTGTCAGCCTTGGAAGGAGGCGTATCGGTAGAGACCTCGAGGTATATCTGCTACGTCCGCAGACCGAGGAGTCCCTTTCCAGTTTTCTGTAATAAGTATAGCTCTTTCAGCATTTCTCCTTTGTATAGATATTCTTGAGCCAGAGCCTCTTATGTTTCCCTTAGCTTGTGATTTGTGAGTTTCCGGGTTTTGGGAATTGTTTTAGACTTGTGATATTGAGTTGTACTTGCCATGCGGCATTCAGTACAGTTTCCTTTAGATATTTGATTTGATTTTCTCTATTTTTCCGCAATTATTATATTTCCGCAAATGTTAGGCTTACCTGGTCATGGGGACCAGGTGCCGTCATGACATGTTCACGGTTGGTGAACTAGGGTCGTGACAAGTTGGTATCAGAGCTCTAGGTTCATAGGAGTCACAGATCACAAGCCGGTTTATTAGAGTCTCGTGGATCGGTACGGAGACGTCTGTACTTATCTGCGAGAGGCTATGTAACCGTTAGGAAAATTTCCACTTCATTTGATTTCCCTGTCGTGCGAGATTTTTGACATCTACAATCCTAAACCTCTGTCTTCTACTCTCTCACAGATGG
>NW_017674335.1:99769-100625 GCF_001879085.1 Nicotiana attenuata | reverse complement strand
GTTCAATGTAGTCTTTAAGATGTCAAGCATGCTCCAGACGTTTCTTCAATTGATCTAGCAGGAAGATTAGACGATGAAGGTTACCATAATGCCCTCGTTTAATGGCCAATGGAAGATCACTAAGGGCTCGTTAGTAGTGGCTCGAGGAGTCATGTCTGGTCAATTATATGTGACACAGGGCTTTATTCTTAATGACTCCATAAATCTGGTGGAAAGTGATACTTATCAGAATTATGGCATAGAAGATTGAGTCATATGAGTGAGAGGGGGATTACGTGTCTGGCTAAGAAAAGTTTGCTTTCTGGAGTGAAACAAGCAAAGATTAAAAAGATGTATCCATTGTTTAGCTGGCAAACAGAAAAGACTTTCCTTTCATAGCCATCCTCCCTCAAGAAAGCCCGATTTATTGGAGCTAGTACACTCTGATTTGTGTGGTCCTTTTAAAGTAAAGTCAAAAGGTGGTGCACTTTACTTTGTGACCTTCATTGATGATCATTCTCATAATCTCTTTTTGTATCCTTTGAATCTAAAGATCAATCACTTGGCGTGTTTAAGGAATTTCAGGCCTTAGCTTAGAGATAAACGGGGAAGAAACTAAAATGTATTCGCACTGACAATGGTGGTGAATATTGTGGTCCTTTTGATAACTAAGCAAGGAACAAGGAATTCGTCATCAGAAAATTCCACCCAAGACACCTCAATTGAATGGTTTGGCAGAGAGGATGAATAGAACTCTAGTTGAGAGAGTTAGTGCTTGCTTTTAGAAGTTAAACTTCCAAATACATTTTGGGCGGAAGCACTTAACACTGTTGCCTATGTTATCAATTTGTCTCCTACCGTTGCTTTGGATGGTGAT